>NC_137824.1:14368598-14491098 GCF_963921795.1 Nannobrachium achirus | reverse complement strand
TTTTCGGCGTAAAGTAAGTATAAACTAAGTATAAATGTGGCCTAACTCTAACCCCTGGCTAAACCTAACCTCTGCATGCCTAACCAGTGACACAAACCAAAACCTTTCCTAACTGCAGTGCTGGAAAAAGTACTTAAAAGTATCAATACTGCAATGTGGAACTCTGTTAAAAGTAAAAGTACGGATTTCAAAATGTACTTGAGTAAAAGTAGGAAAGTATTGACATCAAAGTGTACTTAAAGTACCGAAAGTAAAAGTACAACATTTTTTGAAAATGGCAGATCTACAGGCTCACAACCTGTTGTGAGCCTGTAGATCGGCTATTTTCAAATAGCTTAAGTATAAAATATAGGGCTAAAGTTGTTAATGTATGTTTTATAAAATTATAATTTATAGCTGCAAAGTAAAGTTTTCAATTAAATGTGGAGTTAAAGTAACATATTTTGATCCGAGATGTAGTGGAGTAGAAGTGAAAGTAAATTGGAAATAATCAAGTAAAGTACAAATACCTCCAAAAAAATTGTACTTAAAGTACAGTACTTAAGTAAATGTTTCTTTACACCACTGCCCAACTGTACGCATGACCATAAAACTCCCTCGTAAGGTCCGGGAAAACTGTCCTCACTCACACACACACACACACACACACACACACACACACACACACACACACACACACACACACACACACACACACACACACACTGAATGGACATAATACAGGCAGGCCCACTCCACTTACACCTTACACAGACATACTCATGCATGCGTGCACACATTGAGTCATTCAGAAAGCTTGTGTGTGTGTGTGTGTGTGTGTGTGTGTGTGTGTGTGTGTGTGTGTGTGTGTGTGTGTGTGTGTGTGTGTGTGTGTGTGTGTGTGTGTGTGTGTGCACCTCCTCCATTTGACACAAGCTGCTTTTCCTGTTACATAAGCCGGGTTACCGTGACGATGAGCCATGCAGGAAATGGGTGAAGGGCCCGTGCACGTACGTGTATGTGTGTGTGTGTACAGTAGATGTTTGCATGTGTAGGCCAACATTTGTTTATGTGAATGTGTTTTGCATGCGTTGCGTAGTACGCGTGTTGGTTTGCCCTATCATTAACATGCATGAGGGAATCTTTTGTGCACGGCTGTGTGAGAGAGAGAGTGAACCACTTACACAGAGAGCCATTCATGCACGTGCACGTTAGCCATGCTTGTGCACGTTATCATGCATGTGCATGCATGCTAGCTTCAACATGCATGCACCACGTAATTTGTGCATTATATGGCCAGTGGTGGACAAAGTACTCTCACTCTCTCTCGCCTTCTCTCTCTCTATTATGCAGTACTGTATACATTGTGTGCATATACATACAGTACATATACAGTACATTTCATATACGAAAATTAAGAATGAACCTCATTAACATTAACCACTTAAACCCTCTAATACAGTGTTTACCAAACACTGGGTCAGGACCCATTTGTAGGTCGCGGAAAAAATGTTATGGGTCCCTTTTTTTGGTTTCCTACATTTTTGTTTTTTAATTATTATTTCAAAAAATGTTTTAGATCATGAATAAAGAAAACAATGACTTGTAAGTAAGTCATTTAATTACCAATAAAATAAAAATCTAATAAATGCCATAAATTAGAAAACAAATGTCTAAAAAGTAATGAAAATAGCCGATCTACATAAGCTCACAACCGCGTACTGTAGCACCACCGTTGTGAGCTTGTAGATCTGCTGTTTTCACTAGTTTGGGCCTCGGGGCAATCGTCTAATCTCTCTTTTGGGTCACAGGCTAAAAAGTTTGGGAACCACTGCTCAAATAGACTAGACCTGAGTTGACTCTCTGTACTTGACCCAGTCCCCCCCACCCCACCCTGAATAAGTGAATATGGATGCTGGGGTTCAAGTGGTTAAGGTCTCCGCTTTGGGAAAACGTTAGTATCAGCAACAACAACAACAACAACAACAGGGAAAGAGAAGTGGATAAGACCAAAGCACTGTGCCAGCATTGTTCATTAGTGATAGGGAATGCTAGCCTCGCAAGCCATCCCGAGCTACGTCATCACCAATGTGCTTCCTTTCTCGGTCTGGTGTCCCTCCCATCGAGCCTCTTTATTAGAACTTGGTTTCGAATTCCCAATCAAAAGGCTGCATTTCGAGCGAACCCGCCTCACACCGCTCCTGATTGGTCGAGCGGCTGCTACAGCTCTCGCATTTTGTAAAACAAACATGGCGGACCCCATGTCCGACGCGAGTTCACAAATCGCAAATAAAAGCTGCATTTTATCTGAAATCAACGGCATCTCATAACTTAAAAACGAACAACAGTTTGCACCTTTGGAATTTCTGTCTGGAAAAGACGTATTTGCTGTTCTCCCGACGATGTTTTGATGCGCTGATGACTACTAACTGGACCTGTCAGTCGAAGTGAGTAACTACGTCATTGCGTAAATTGTAATAATGCGTTGTCTATGGAGAACTCCCAGACTCTCCCAGGGGAGAGTCTGGCTGTTTGCGAGGCTAAGGGAATGCTGCTGGCAGTGGCAAACTGGCAACACACCAAGCATGTTACTTACTGTATTGTTTCTCAACCACTGTGCCTGGGGACCTTTGGTGTGCCCCTGAGAAGGGTCAAGTGTGCCCCTTGAAACTGCTTGAAAGCCAGTATTGTATTTATCATTTTAAAAATGATTTAAACTAGTGACAACAGCCGGTCTACAAGCACACAACGCCTCGCGGGGCGTTGTGTGCTTGTAGATCTGCTGTTTTCACTACTGTTGTGCGACAGCCTTGTATGATGAAGCAGGGCTATACTTTGCCAAGAAACGTACAAATTTGAAAGTTGGAGATACCAACCCATTCTCACCCCCTCTGTTTCACCCGTCCGACACGTTCCCAACTCGCTTTCTGCTTCACCCGTGCAACGCTTTGGGAGACACCTACTGCGTCTACGGTCGGACGCGAACGGAGAGTTTTAGGAGGAGAACGGAGAGTTTTAGTACGCATGCGCCGACATGTGTTTACTGGAATATTTTACGATGACGATCACGGGGAATCGAGCCCCGGTCCCTGGATTTGTGTAACCATGCTCTACCGATTGAGCTAACCAGACGACTGGGAAATACCCTTTATTTTTGTGCTTTTATCTTTGACTACGTGGATGATAACGTAGTCCCTTCTTTGAGCCGTATTCGGACGCGGAAGCAGTCCCCTGGTCAAAATGTACTATTCTGTCCATAACGGCACATAATTCGGTAACGCCGCTGAGTCGGCTCATGCGCCGTTCACACCGTTCGCCGCGGCGACTCGGTCGCTACCGCTCCCTCGGCGGCGGCTCTCTGCGTTCATTGGCGCCTGAGACGGTGCGGCTCCGTCGTTTATAGTGTGGCGTGAGCGGTAGCGACGGGTGGCTGGTAAACCAGTAAACCCTTCAAAGCGGTATCGAATCCCGCTTCGGGAACTACTTTTTTTCCCTTTCTTCTTAGACCACCCAATGCGTCCAACCCGTGAAACAGTAGGCAATCCCAAAGCGCCTATTGTCCGACGCAGTACAGTACTTGACAACGCGTCGGTTGTATGACGCTTTAGGGGTGAGAATGTGTTGGAGATACAAGGTTTCTTCCCGACAGTGACGATATTTACACCCCTGTATTATGTTGATGTGCCTATGGATTCTTGGGACATGAAAAGTGTGTTAAAAAAGGTTGAGAGTGCAGAAAAAAGGTTTAGAAACACTGACTTACTGACTGTATTGTATCTCATTTGAAAAGGCACCGTGCCAACGTGAACAATAGAACTGCTGACTTGTCCAAGGCACCTGCTCTACCAGCACTTTGGCAATGGCTCATCTAAATATCAAGTTTAATATATACAGAATGTGAGCTGTGCCTTTTGTCTTTTGGTGACATTTTCGAAACGATAAAGGTGAGGACCCTGACACATGGCCAAAAGCCATAGAGATTCACCGGCAGTTCCAAATGTCACCAAAAACAAAAGGAGAATCACAACACATTAGAAGCTGTGTGATTTGTTTTTATAAGTTCTTAATGGTTGACGCGGCAAGCTCTTGCTGTGGTTCCCTGGCTGATATTAGAGAGCAGGAGAGGTGCTTTTAAAACCTCTTGTGCAATGGACTGTGCAATGTTTTGTTTCCTTATCTTATTATTTTCTATTATTTATTGAAGAACTTGGTTTGCAGAGGTACTTTATTTTTATTAAGTTACCCCCAACCCCCTACAGTACTGGGGGAAAAAAATGGCTTTGAAACCGAAATGCATACTCAATTTAATATTCTGAATCCAGAAAAAATCTTCCACAATCTTCAAATTATGAAAGCGTCTGCAACACCGCCTCGCAAATGTTGTGACAGGATGCTGTCATCCGTTTGTCATTTCCAAATATATATTTTAAAATATCTTTCAAACTTATTTTTGATTAGGCAAGATAGGCTTCGACTAATTTGGTTTAAAAAAAAGAAGCATTTTGAAATGGTGACACATTAGCCAATAGTTGGTCTTGAGAGACTATACAGATTGGTTAAAACCATGGTTCCCAAAGAGTTCCAAGGGGTCCTTGAGGGGGTTCCAGGGGGTCCCCAACAAAATGACTTAATATACAGTAGCGTCAATATCACTGTAAGAGCCATTCTGACTTCTGTTGTAGGCTACTGCAGGGGTCTTCAACAGGGGGTCCGGGACCCCTAGGGGGTCCCCACAGTTACTACAGGGGGTCCTCCAAATCTTTGAGTGATAGAACCTTTTTTTTTCTCCTTTTTTATATTAACCACTTGAACCCTAGCATCCATATTCTGAGAACTTTAGCCAAAAATAGCAGATCTACAAGCTCACAACGCCTCGCGCTGCGAGGCGTTGTGAGCTTGTAGATCGGCTATTTTTGGCAAAGAGCTTTGGTGTAGAGGGGGAAAAGAGCAGACTAAGTACAGAGTGAAAGATCAAGTGTATTAAGTATTGACAGTTCAAGTGGTTAAATATCTGAAAACACAAATTGACATGAATCCAAAATACACTGATGATTGTGCTGTCAAACGATGAAACTATATGGAATCCATGAAAGCATTAGGGTCCTCTCTCTCCTCAGTTTGGGTGTCATCAGTGTGTGTGGATACAAACACAGAGGACAGGCCTGGGTGTCTTCAGTGTGTGTGTGTGGATACACACACAGAGGACAGGCCTGAGCGTCCAGATTACTGATAATTAGTGTGGAGGGAGATGAGATTAGGGGTGTCCAGATGGCTGATCTACACACTGCATGGTGTGGAGCTCAGCAGCATTGCAGCACTACAACAACACAACACTCAGGCCCAGCCTGACTGTGTGCTTTTACAGGCCCTGCTGTGCCTGTGTGGAATATGGAGGTTATGCACATGCATGAAGTGAATGGAAAATCGAGTGGCAAAGTGAGTTTAACGTTGTTTAACATTGTTTTAATGCTATCAGATAGGACTTTTCTGTTTGGATGTATGGGCTGTCAAGGCCATAAAGTAGTTTTTTTGGGCAGTTTTTTGAGTAGTTTTTTTTATGCGTTCCCGCATAACTTCTGGGTATGATGATACCCTCTATACCCTCTATACCAGTGGTGGAAAGTAACTAAGTACATTTACTTAACTACTGTACTTTGTACAGTACTTGTGGTATTGTACTTTGCTTGAGTATTTCCAATTTCCAATACTTTACTTCTACGCAACTGCATCTCAGATCCAAATATTGGACTTTTACCCCACTATACATTTATTTGGAAACTTTAGTTACTAGTTACTTTGCAGATATACATTATAATACTAGTAAGACGCCTCAGTTCATAAAAGGGATTCTGTTAGTGTGACATCACAGTGAAGCCAGAAACCGAAACGGATATACAGCGATCATACTTTTAATCGTTTCATAATGATTAAAGCTAATTAAATTTCCGGGAACGACGGGCATCGCAGAGAGGTACAGCGGGAAATCCCCGGTTTCGACGGGGATCGCAGAGTATGAGTTAAAGCATGATGTCCTTCGGTCGCAATTACAATATACCTATGCTATTTGAAAATAGCCGATCTACAAGCTCACAACGCGCCGCGATGCAACGCGTTGTGAGCTTGTAGATCTGCTATTTTCAAACATTTTGTGCTTTTACTTTTGGTACTTTTTGATTGCATCACTTTAATATTTTTACTCCGGACTCCGAAATTCCAGACTTTTACTTTACTATTTACTATTATTATTATTATTAGAGTACTTTTTCCAGTTTCCACCACTATGGAATACTGTGTCGATATGGAAGCTGTTTTATATAGTCTGGGAGGTGCAGAGGTTGCATAATGTGCTGCTAGTTATTCAACACCATTACATTTTTTTTACGGCATATGGCTCTGTAGGGACTACGCCATCTCTGAAGTGTGTGTGTGTGTGTGTGTGTGTGTGTGTGTGTGTGTGTGTGTGTGTGTGCGTGTGCGTGTGCGTGTCTGGGGCTAATCTCGCAAACCACTGAACCGACCCACACCAAATTTCATGTGCACACTGCCAGTAGAATATTTTTTCTTTCTTCTTTTATTTTTTATGTTTTTACTGCAAGACAAGTCAAAGATGGATTTGCTGAAACATTGTCCAAATATGAACAATATGACTGACTGATCATAGACATCATAGTACTGATGTGAGTGTTGTCATAGAGAGGCCACTTTGTCATGTCTCCCCCCTTCTCTGCTCCCTCCTCTGGGCTTCCGGTTGCTGCCTGGCAGTGCCCGCACAGAGTTCCCAAAACGGGGTCCACCCTATGTTCCCCAGGTTCTATGTTCCCCACTTACCCCCCAAAAAGGTTCTATGTTCCCCAGGTTCTATGTTCCCCACCCACCCTCCCCACAAAAAGGTTCTATATTCCCCTCTCAACCAAATACAGGATCTACTGTATGTTCCCCACAAAAAAGAATGATGTTCCCCACTCAAATGCAGGAAATGGTGGGACATCTTGCCCAGGTGCCCAGCTGTCTCCACCCCTAAGTGCCCACTCGTCTATGTGCCCACTCGTCCAAATGCCCACGTGTTCCTATTGCCCAGATGTCCAGGTGCCCACTCTTCCAGATGCCCAGACATAACAAAAGTATGGTGTCCAGATGTCCCTAGTGCCCCCTGTCCCACTAGCATTCGTAATCTCTCCCCATTATTGGGAGTTTTGAGTTGTTATTAATAATTATAAAGGAATGTTTCCTGCATTTTTGGATAAGTGGGGAACATAGAACCTATTGTAAGTTGAGCGGGGAACATAGAACCTTTTTTGTGGGGGTAAGTGGGGAACATAGAACCTGGGGAACAGGACCTTTTTTGGATAAGCGGGGAACATAGAACCTTTTTTTGGGGAGTAAATGGGGAACATAGAACCTGGGGAACATAGAACCTGGGGAACATAGGTACGGTCCCCACCCGTTCACTCAGATCAGCTAACACAGGGATGCTGACAGAACCCTCGCTAAAAAACCCAGGACTACGATCCACTCGGCCTAGACTCCTTACCCTCCTGGCCCCCAAACTGTGGAATAAACTCCCTGTTGCACTTAGAAAGGCAGACTCACTCCCTGGCTTCTGCCTTGGTCTGAAGACTCGCCTATTCAGACTCCACCTTGGCCCATAGCACTTAATGTAGCACTGGCCTACCCTCAATGACCATACATGTAATTTATAGCGTTTTTATTCGTTTTTTGTTTTGTTTTTTATAAAGTTTTTACTGAATAGGTGCCTGGTCTATCTACTTTTTGATGTATTGATGTATTACCTTGCTATTGTAAATTGCTCTGGATTAAGAACATCTGCTAAATGCTTAAATCTACAAGCTCACAACAACGCCTCGTAGCGGGTGAAGTGGGGCTTTAATTATGCTGAATCTAGATCACCTTAATCCCCAAAACAGTGGTGTCTAAACCCTCAGGGATAGAAGAGCAGGCAACACGTTTCTTTTAAGCGACTACTGTTTTATTTAAAGCACACACACAGGCTTATCGACCTGATTTGTAACCTCCACCTTCCACCAGACACACCCATCTATCGTTTATCTCTCCATTCTTATCCTGTTACCGTGAACGGTGAATGGTTTATTTATAGCGCTTTTCTCCAAGGCACTTTACACCGCGGCTCTGGGGACCCACAGGGGTCCTTGAGGGGCTTCCAGGGGATCCCCGGCAAAATCAGTTGGTATAGCATCAATACCACTAAGGTTAAACCACTGTGACCGTGATACATCCGCTATTTGAAAAGCCTACCGCTGCATTGCGCGCACGCATGCATACCGTGCTCCTGTACGTTCACACCTGTCCCTAATACGACAACCCCAGTCAATATAGGTCTGCACACGCTACTGTTCAGTAAAATAGAATCTTAGTACAAGTGTAGCCCCCAAAGTTAGTACAGCCAACAGCCCTGCCAATCGGGCTCAGCCCTATTGCCACAGCGGTTTGTGCGTTGGTCTGGCGAGTGTGAGCCCCGGGTTCAATCCCCGCTTCCGTGCATCACTACAATCTGGCGTAGTCGGCAGGGTGAGGAGCGTGGTATCCTCGCGTGAGGGACATGAGGGACGTCGCGTGCGGCGGTCCACGGCGACGGCGTGAAGTGCGAGGGCGCGCTCCAAAGATCGGGGGGGGGGGTGATTGTAACCCCCACAGTACAGCCATGAACCAGCCCACAACAGCCCTGCCAATCGGGCTCAGCCCTATTGGCATGACAGTTTGTGCGTTGGTCTGGCGAGTGGGACCCCCGGGTTCAATGCCTGCTGCCGCTCATCACTCCACAAGCAAGCACATAATGCGCCGCTTTGTTGCAAGCTTGTAGATAAGCTATTCTCACTACTTCTTAATTGTATAGATTTTTAATATTCATGAATTGTTTAGATCTGTTTATTTTTTGTTTTTAAAACGTATCCACGAGTTTCCTACACCCCATAGTGCATTGCGCAAACGTCTGCATCGATCTTCCGCCGCCGATTTACAAGCTCACAGCGGGTTGCATCTGCGACGCGACGTGAGCTTGTATGTCTGCTGTTAAACCCGGAAGTTTGGTCCTGATAGTCTCCAGTAAACTCCCGCAGAAACTTGTGGATACATTTTTTTTTTATTCAGTCAAAAAATATATTATATAAGAAAATGGGATTTTAACTCTACTGTGTGTATTTGCTCTTTGGCAGGGATACCTTGCTGCTCCAGTCATCCTTTAATGTCCATTTGGCTCCACCCGCACACGCCTCGCTCTACCCATTTGGACACAGTCCTTCCAAAAAGCCTCATTCATACTTTGCCGAAAATAGCTGGCCTACAAGCCCACGAGGTCGGCAGCTTTCGGTGAGCGGCACCACCGACATGTGAATGGGGCTTAACTCATTGCATGCTTACAACTTCCATCCTATTTTCCATCTCTGTATCCAGGGAAGTGCATAGAATGTTAGAGAGGTAGGGGCTGAAATTTCTAAAAGGGCCTTTGGTGAAAATATCGAAAATAGCCGACCTCCAAGCTCACAACGCGAAGCTGCAACGCGTTGTGAGCTTGGAGGTCGGCTATTTTCGGTGCTGGATACCACACTGAACTATAAGCATAATCAAGTGAATACTGGAGATGTGGCGTATGGCGTGGATTTCTACACAGAGAGGGCAATTCTTTCAACATAAGATGCTGCATTCAAGTTCAGGAGAGTTTGGGCGAGGCAATTCTCTTGAATGCCGCCTTTAGGTATGGCATGGAAAGAGGGCATTTCTTTCACCATAGTAAAAACTGCATTCATGGTCTGGAGAGGGAACTTTTTTACAGACTGATAAAAGGGCCGGGGCTCAAGCCCCCTTTGATGTCTATGTGTGCACGTGCCTTTCTGTATCTGTCCCTCTCTCTCTCTCTCTCTGTCTCTCTGTGTGTGTGTCAGTCAGTTGTCATGCTAGGTTTTAATCACAGCCCTTAATGGATTCACAGTAATTACAGCTCAGCAGTGTTTTTTTCCATGAGCAGAAATGCATTGTGGGAGTTTTTTCTTCTTCTTTTCTTCGTGTGCCATGTCGCATGGGGCCTGAGACAGAGTGAATAATGGAAAAACAGAACAAATAAAGGGAGAGGGAGGAGGATGGAATACATATGAGAGCTGCTCGTCTGCAGATAATAATAAAAACAACAGACGACTATGAGGAAAACGATTTATTAAAAGATTCTGAAAGAAAGTGAAAATGAAGTCGGAAACAAAAGCCAATAAAGAACCCATTGCAGAACTGTTGGGCGATGAAGCATAAATGAGGCTCATTCAGAGACGGACATACAGAGTCGGAGAGACATAGAGACTATGGGATGGAACGATAAGCGATATTATCGTTTATCGTGATAAAAAAAATACACTCACGATAATCGTATCGTGGAGATTTAAATTTATCGTGAAATCGTCCTCCGTCATGCACTGGGATCAATTCACCTTTTATTTGCCGAGCTGCATATCCGGTACCACTTAAACCCTCTATTGGTAAAACATACTTATAATATATGTACTTGATACAGTCTTTTTTCACTTTTCATTCTCTATCAAATGTCATTGCCAAAAGATAGCCGATCTACAAGCTCACAAGCTTGTAGATCTGCTATTTTTTGGCAAATGTTCCGCCCCAGGATAATGGATTTTGATTATCACGATAATATCGTAAATCGTGATTTCTTTGGTCACAATAATCCTGATATGAAATGTTCATGTCGTCCCATCTCTAACAGAGAGAGACGGAGAAAGACGGAGACACCGACTATACAGTACATGTGTGACCTCATCTAGTGTCCCTGTGGGCTGTCAGATCTGGTTTCAGGAGGCATGAATACATCTGGCCTTGCATAACTCCGCAGCTCTGTGTTCCAAGGGCCTGTGTGTGTGTGTGCGTGCGTGCGTGCGTGCGCGCGCGCGTGTGTGTGAAGTTACACAGTGCCATGCAGGCTCACTAGGCACGTGCACACATACAGTAGACATCGAAGGGGGCTTGAGCCCCTGCCCTTTTAACCGTCTGTAAAAAGTGCCCTCTCTCCAGACCATGAATGCAGTTTTTTACTATGGTGAAAGAAATGCAAATGCCCTCTTTCCATATGCCATACACCTGAAGGCAGCGTTCAAGAGAATTGCCTTGTCCAAACTCTCCTGAACCTGAAAGCAGCATCTCATGTTGAAAGAATTATTGCCCTCTCTGTGTAGAAATCCATGCTGTTACACCACATCTCCAGTATTGACTTGATTATGCAATGAAATCACTTATCACAAGGGGTGTGTAACAATACATTATAACAACGATACCATACGCATCACGATACATGGTTGACGATACGATACGATACATGGACGATATTGGTTCATTCATGGTGATACAATACGATTCGATTCAATGATTTAAAATCGATATAGTAACTATTTAGCAAAGAAATTAAATCTGTGTGAAACTTGTCAATAGTGTATGTTTTTAAGGGAAAGATCTATTATTATGGATATAAATAAGTAGGCACTGTGATTCTCTTATCACACAATGAAAATTGGTGTACTATTTTCGATATTTCCGAGATTTCAGCCCCTGCACCTCTCTTGACGTTCTCTGCACGTCCCTGCCCCACAGCGATGGTATGCAAGCTCACCAAGGCAGCTGTAAATGCACAAAAGCACGTGGGCGCTGACTGAGCGAACGCCCCCTCCCTCCCTCCCTCCCCCGGCAGCACATACATGTTACACATGATGTCTTGATGAAAGCAAAGATACCAGCAACCCTTTCAGCTGGCCCCAATGACCCCGGGCTGCCACACACACACACACACACACACACACACACACACACACACACACACACACACACACACACACACACACACACACACACACACACAGCGCGTACACACACAGCGCGCACACACAGTGCCAGGTAATTGGCATGCCATGATGCTTCTCTTTACTATCATGTTCTTCGCCGGATTATTGCTACTGAGGGGGTGGGGGTGGGGGGCAGTGAAAGCAAATGGCCCGTTTGTTTGCCGACGCATCTTTAAGCGTGCATCAGGGGCGTCAATTGGGTATGGCAGGGGTATGCAGCTGCCATACCCTGGGTCCAGGGGGGGAAATAAATGTTACTTTTAAATATAAATCCATGAATGTCTCTTTGTCTATCTGTTCTGGTTATTATGTTGTTAAATTACAGTAAAATAACTACAAATGATTTTTTTTACAAAATGGTCACTTTAACAAGGTATTTAATAAGGTAATTATATTCTCCACACTTGTATTCTCCCCACTTGAACAACCGTTCCAGGCTGCCATATCTAGCCCAAGAAACCGTAGAAACGTGGGGAAAAAAATGGAATGTACTTCTTAAAATAAATGTATCATGCCTGTTGCTAAGGTATGGCAACATGACTGGTGTCTTGCATGCGCGCGAAGACGCGCATGCAAGACACCAGTTGCCATACCTTAGCTTTTTCTGAACTGACGCCACTGGCATGCATGGAGAAGAGATCGACGAGCCAGCCAATCAAATGAAGCCGTGAGAGAATCATAATACTATCTCCCACAGACCTGAGGGCCTTCCTCCTGGCAACCTCACTGTGTGTGTGCGCGTGCGTGTGTGTGTGTGTGTGTGTGTGTGTGTGTGTGTGTGTGTGTGTGTGTGTGTGTGTGTGTGTGCGTGTGCGTGTGCGTGTGCTTGTGCGTGTGAAGGGGTGTCGCACCAAATTCTGGGCCCTGGGTACAAGGATTCACTGCGTGAATGTTCCTCATAGGGGGAGGGGTTTAACCCATTTAGACTGGGAACGCATTATTTTGTGCTTTAACTATTGAAAAATACCGGATATACAAGCTCACTGCAAGCCTGTATATCTGCTATTTTTAAAAAATGGTGAAAATTTGTCTTTAAATATTTCAAATCCTTCTAAGAGGTTTTTTGAAAACCCTATGTTTCTATGTCAGTGGTGCTCAAACCTTTTCATGTGAAGGACCCCCAAAATGATATGGATTTGGCCACGGACCCCCATCTCAAAATATTTAGTTCAGGGGCCCCCAGAAGCAAAATTTGAGTAACAAATGTTCGCTTAAAAAATACATACAGTATATTCAGATTCAGATTTGCACACATTTTCACGACTTTTCAAAAATAGCAGATCTACAAGCTTGCAGCGCGGCACTCGGTGCCGCGCTGTGAGCTTGTATATCTGCTATTTTTCAATAGCTAAGGTATAAAATAATGAAGGCCCCTCCACCTTGGGCCCTAGTAACTCAGTCCCACTTTTCCCCCCCTTGTGACGCCCCTGTACATGCATGCAATAGAGAGAGACTGCCGGCTCAGCAGTGAGTCAGGGAGCATGTCGGTTCATTACCCATGAGGCCTTGCAAGAACTGCCCGGTTCCAGAACCGACCCGGGGCAGGAACCCCAATCTAGCGATGATGCCGCCACACACACACACACACACACACACACACACACACACACACACACACACACACACACACACACACACGCACACACACACGCACGCGCACGCACACGCGCACGCACACACACGCATGCGCGCACACGCGCGCAATCCCTGTCAAACATGACCTTCCAGTCACAAGTACAGAGCACGAGAATGAGTGCAAACACAGTTTGAAAACTCAGCTAAACACACACACACACACACACACACACACACACACACACACACACACACACACACACACACACACACACACACACACACACACACACTTGCACGTACCCTCGCACACACGCACACACACACACATGCACGCGCACATGCACACGCAAGCGCAAACATTCACAGAAGAGTAGAGAGATGCTATAGGTTCATGATCAAGCAGTCAGACTACAAGTAATGCAATGTTATGGACAGCGGTTCTATAAAGTAATGTCTAGAACCCTATTGGGTGTTCAACCAAGTATACAGGGGTAAAGTGGTTGTTGAAGTTGTAGATCCATTGATCCTCCTGCTTATAATAGGTTTCATATACTTTTACTAAGCCAACATACCCCTCCCTCCTACGGTCGTATTCCATTATGTGAACTTGGTTCCCTTCTTGCTTATCGCCCGGGGCCTCCTCAGCAGAAATGTAAAATACTTTCTTTAACGTGTGTTTATTTTTATTTTCTTATTGAGAAGTGATACCCCTACACCCTTGAAAAGTGTTGTCTTTTGAGAAAAAGAACTACAGTGAGAACTTTTAAACAGTGTTTGTGATCTCTCCAGTAGTGCACTTGGGAGAACCAAGTGCTCTTCAAAGACAGCATGGAACAATGGGGGGGATGGGAAAGAAGGAAGGAAAACAAAAAATATGGGCAAATGTGAGAAATACTGTGATACATTGTATTGTCAATTATAACGTGCTCAATAAAACAAATATTTTCAAAAAAAGAAGTTGTAGATCAGTGGTTCCCAAATTATCTCCAGAGAACCGTCTCTGAAGCAGAGTCGTAGACAGCGTATATGGAAACAAATCCAGAACCTGCAAGTGAAATACGTTTCACTTTAGTTCTGGTGGTTGAGCTGTGAGCTCTCTCTGGCTGCAGAGAGAGAGAGATGAGCTGTCACTGGCTCATCTCTTCATCTGCTTTTCCAGTTTATTTTCCTGTGGAGCCCATCCTTTCCTGCATGCCTTCCATTCTGCTTCCCTCTCTCTTCCCAACAGGGGAAAGCACTGACCTACCTGGCTGGGACCCAAGTGTGTGTGTGTGTGTGTGTGTGTGTGTGTGTGTGTGTGTGTGTGTGTGTGTGTGCGTGTGTGTGTGTGTGTGTGTGTGTGTGTGTGTGTGTGTGTGTGTGTGTGTGTGTGTGTGTGTGTGGGGAGGTTCATTGTGATTGGCTGGGACGTGTTCTGTTGCCATGTGGTGCGTCACATGGGTCGGCGGCCTGCTTTCCTCCAGGTAAACAAGCTCAAAATTCCTTTCCACCTCATTATTGTGTGTTTCTGCCGCGGCTGACGTGCGAAGCACCAAATCCTTTTGCCGAGTTAAAAGGCATTAACGCCCGCCTGTGCCAGACAAAGTCTAATACACATGCATGCATATGCGACAATAGAAATATGAGGAGGAATTAACGATTAAATGAACGTAATCTCTTTCCAAAAGCAAAACTCATTGATTTATCTGCGTACGGATCGTATCACGTTTTATTTCAGAGTCACCTTCTTAAAATACTAATTATATAAGTACATTTACTTGAGTATGGTTCTAGAATTTACTTGGATACTTGGATGACTTTCCCTCCAGTACATTTCAAAGTTAAATGTTGTGCTTTTGACTGCACTACATTTCTAGGTTGGGGAAAAGTAGCCTAAATTATGAATTAACCACCAAGCCCATTTCCAATATAGGGAAAATAGAATATTTACAAGCTCACAAGCATCCAGTGATACAAAGGTTTATAACATGGTGTAAGCACCTTGTCTTAAATGTTAGAAAGACAGAGGAGAGGACAATTAGTGACCACAGGCCCGTGGTCATTCACAATTCAGCCTTGTTAGGGTAGAATTATGTATCATAATTCTATGATTTGTGTACGAGGCTCATATGACCATATAAGGATATATTATGAACTGAACTTACAGTATAGGAGACCACATTTTGGTCGGATACTGTAAGCTCAGGTTAATAGATTACAGGTCATAGTAACTTTGGTTGCCATGACTATAATCATGTTTTGGTTTATAGATACTGTATGTCACTAGTGGAAAGTTACCAACACTACGTGTCACTGTCTTCCTTGTTATGATCTGGGAACGAATGAATGAGTCCCACGAAGATCTTACTGTCATAACTGTACTCTTTATATACTGAATGTTAACTTCCATTTTGGAAGAGAGAGAGAATTAGCAAAGCTACCACTAGGATGGTACGCTCACTGTTTGTCTCCTTGTCTGACTCTCTTCAAATACAGCAATTTAAGATATAGTCCTTTGTCTCGTCTCTCTTATTTTGGATATGGATTTTATCCATATTCCATACTTATTTAACTTTATTATTAATTTATTATAACAAGCCTTATCACAGGTCTTTTAAGTACTTGGGTATCTGTATTAACAACTAACATGGAATACACATGTGGACAGCTTCTGTGGTAGACTATGGTTCGTGGCGTTGACCAAAAATGTTGTCTTGGAAAGCCTTGTCATAAATGGCCAGCGGAGAGGGGAGCTGTCTGACCCCTTAATCTTACCTGCTGTCTGCATCATTTGGGCCAATTTGAAACACTGAGAGCTTACCGTACCAAACTACTGTGATGCCAAATCTAAGCAGGCTGCACTAAGCAAGCTAAAGAGAAACTACAAAGTAACCCCATGTTCCACATCATGATCCACTGCCCTCTGGTATGAGAAGATATCACTATTATATCAATGCATATATACTGTATCTATATATATATATATCGTCGTTGTCGGGTGAAAACCTTGTATGTCCAAAACCGTTCGTTTTGCATTTATCATTTTAAAAATGATTTAAACTAGTGAAAACGGTCGATCTACAAGCACACAACGCCTCGCACCGCGAGGCGTTGTGTGCTTGTAGATCGGCTGTTTTCACTACTTTTGTGCGACGGCCTTGTGTGATGAAGCAGGGCTTTACTTTGCGAAAGAACATACAAATTTGAAACTTGGAGATACGAGGTTTCCACCCGACAGTGACGATATACAAGCACCCTAAGGACTACAAATCATTGCGTGACCTCTAGACCTACTGCACATATAAACAGAGCTGCTATCTTTAAACACATTTTAGGCTTGAGGCTTTTTTTGTATACTATTTAAATCGTTTTGGGAAAAAAGAAATTCAGCTATTTGTTCCAAAGCGACTGCAAAAGAGATTGCTACTATTTGTTTCAAAAGGCTTTATACCCTGTATATATAACATGTACTGTATAACGACACAATGTGACATAGCTCTGTTGCTGTACCCCCTCCAACTATACGGTCCCCATTATTTTCGACTGTTTTTATTATAGTTTGACACTTGCTTTGGCAATGAAAATGTATGTTTTCCCGTGCCGGTAAAAGCTTCCTTGAATTGAGTTGATACCTACGTTATCTATATTATAGTTTATCTACAGCAGCCTTTCTCAAAGTGGATTTCAGGGACTCCCTATGTTCCTTTATGGGGGTCTAAATGGATCCTTACAACAAGTCTGTATCTTAGACAGTGGACAAATGGACTCGCACTGTCAAAGTTAAGGGGAGACCTTAAAATGTCAGTTTGAAAACCACTGATCTACGGTATCCTGTATCTTTGACTCAAGTACAGGAGGAGTTGAGTTCTTTGTCCAAACTGTCCACCACCACCGCAGAAGGAATGAGAAGCAGCACTTTGTCACTGGCTACAAGCTGCAACATCATCACCTGACACCTGCTTGACCACTGCTGCTTCTTGTCAGGGTGTAAATGCATTTTTGACTCCTCCCGTGTTGAATGTCACATCTCACAGAACCTCACAGTGGAATGTACGCACAGACGGCAGCACAGCAGGCACGTCTGTGCTAAATACTCTCGTTGGAAGCTCTCTAGGTAGTCGGTGTGTTTTACGTACATGTCCTATGGCACTGTTGGTGCCCAAACATTGGGTCGGGACCCATGCATTGTGGGTCGAGGACGAATTTGTATGGGTCCCTTAATATTTTTGATTCCTACATTTTGTTTTTAAATAATTATTATTATTTCAAAACATTTTTAAAAAAACAAACACCAAAAAAAGCTTTTTACTGAAGTACTGTAGGCTACGTAATTACAATTCTGAGGGACATTTACTTCACTGGAGTATTTCCAATTTTCATAAATGTTGCTTTTACTCCTCTAAATCTCTGAGGCAAATGTACTTTTACAATAACTTATAGTTAGTCTACTTTGTAGATTGAGGTTATAAAACAAACATTAACCAGATTAAGTTTCAGATCTACAAGCTCACAATGCGTCACATCGACATTCTGCTTTTGCTTTTGATATACTTTTGTACCTTTTCTCAAGAAAATGTTGCATACCTGTAACTGAATCTGACTTTTACCTGTAAGGCCGCAGCCACACCAAAGTACCTATGAGAGTGTGAATCCGCCAAAGTATTTCAATGGGAGTGGAGCGGTTTCATGCCAGTAGAGGATTTCTGCAAAAAAATGCTCCATTCTCTTTGAAAGCCTAACAGTGTTTCTTCATCATGGTGTTAATACTTGAGTAGTCTCTCAAGAACAGACTATATCTTGCTGAAAAGGAACAAAACAGTGAGGGCACTGTTTTTCCCTTTTATTTGACGATGGCTAGCCAGATTGTTACTTGATTAAAATGTGAGAGTACATCTTCCAGCACCGACTTCAATAGAATATGTTCTTGTTTTCCTCCCTTCATGTGGAAATGATGCTCTGTGCACACTTTACTCCGCTATGGCAAGGAGCCAGTATATAGACTCGAGTCATAATTGATCAAAACATTGCACGGAGCCCGACTCACTACACACAACAGTGATTGCTGGTCTATTGATGATAAGAATGATAAGAACATGCACTCTGCTGCCTGCCTGCCTGCGTTTTCAGAGAAAAATTGCCCAAATCCTCTTGTCAGTACAGACAACAACAACAACAACCTCTTATCTTTTCCATCAGATGCAAACCAGTGTACTTAAAGCCGTGATACAAATCCCTTCTCGGATATGTTTGGCTCAATCTACTACTAGAGTTGTGCTCTCCAGGCTAATTGGACAGATTGTTAGCAACGACACACAAACATGAGGCTTTTATATGATCTGCATAAACGCTTAAACCCTGTATACATCCCCCCCTCCTCCTCCCCCACCTAGAATAGGGACACTAGGGTTCAGTTAATGTCGTCGTGCATGGGTATGTGTAGGGCTGTCATGATTATTAATTAATTGTCACTCAAATAATTGCGATTAACGATTTAATTGTGTTTTTGTCCTTGACAGTTACATTTCTGTTTTTAGGCTTTGAAGTTGCACATGGCAGATATGACACATAACCTAAATGTACATATAAGTTACTGTGATATTTGACAACTTTATACTTAAAAAAGAACATTGATAGTGCGACGCGTTGTGAGCTTGTAGATCTGCTATTTCCACTATTTTTGAAAATGTTTGAAAATATATGAACATTTTTCAACATGGAAACAATTGACGATTATGACAAAATAATTGCAATTATGTCAAATAATTGTGAATAGACGATTATGTAATAATTGTGACAGGCGTAGGTATATGTCACAGCCTGCACTCTGTCTGCGACATGAGCTTGTAGATCTGCCAACTTTAGTAAAAAGAAGAATCTTGAATAAAAAGAAAATATTGTCTCATGGGGCTCGCTGGCACCAAATCCTTTCAGGATGGTGTTTTTAGGGGGACCTTGACATGAGAAATGTTTGCGAGCGACTGATCTAGTGAATCGGTAGATTAAATGAACGGGACAAAGAATGAAAGGAGCATTATAATAAAGCCAGACAGGAGAAGGTGAGCAGCTCTAGACATCCCTGCAGGCTGGTCTTTGATCATTTAATGATGAGAGATAGCTTGTTGTTCAAGGACAGTTCTTTTTATGGATCTGTCCCCAAGGACCGATGAGGAAGGAACAGTGTTTCTCAAACTTTTTTAATTTCAAGGTAGGGACCGGCCCAGTAGTTTTTTTTATTTCTCCATGGCATCCCAATATACCGTAACTCTGACAGTGTACAAAAGGGTCCATTATTTGGTTCCATTTGTACATTGTCTGTTACCTGTAAGGGTCCATTTGGTTCCGTTTGTATCGTTACAGACCTGTCCAATTTGTTCCTAACCAATCTGGCTAGCCATCGTCAAAGAAAAGGGAAAGCCCACTCGGTCTGTCCCTCTTCCTTTAAGCTATCATGACTCTGTCTCGAGAGAATGGTTCCTAAACTATCAATACTTTTGCTGGGGACCCCCTTCAAGGACCCCTGGGGGTCCCCAAGACAGACCCCAGGCTTGACATGAAAGAATTTGATAAACTTGTGAAATTGAAGTGGTGTTACAAGAGGCCCAAGTGAAGTATATATTTTTAGTATGGATATGCTTTTTTGATGCATTCAAGTACGCAAGTGTTCAAGTAGAAGTGTGCTCAAGTACTACTAAAGTACCTTTTCACCTGGGTTGCCGCCGGGGGTTGTTGTTTACCACAGGCGGAGAATATTATCACGAATGGAGAAAACAAAGTAGAATAGAAAGAAAATAACTTTTTATTGGACACAAGTCACTTCACCTTTTTATTTAAAACAAACATATATATTTTTTCTACTGTCAGAGTGTATCTGCGGCGAGTCTGTTGAACGTATTGACGCAGCCCACCATCCAATTCTAGAGACACAGAAAGACACATTTATCATGGCTGCCTCCGCTATACGACCTGACACCTCAGCTCAAATGAAATCTTGCACTACACAGCCGAGCCTGTCAGCATCTCAACCCAATGTGCACTTATGTTTCATCGCAGTCGCGCAGAAACCCTATATGTCCATAATTCACTTTTTTTGTGGGGTTTTTTGCTCGTAAAGCAATACCTTACTTGGTCGTACAAGAGTGTCGAACAAAGGAAGTAACGTAACTAACTAACGTAACGTAACTAGCTTGTAGAGCTGGTGTGTTCACTATTTTTGAGTGTATCTGTGGGTTTTATAAACACTGAAAGCTATGAAAAGTATTAACAAGAGCTTGTGGCAAAATAATAACTACATTGGATCCATTGGAACAGTTTTCTTTTACTGAAAGGTACCAGTTATGGACATATAGACCTATATAGTTATCTGCCCGACAGCGACAATTTGATATCTAGGGCTCTATTTTCGTCCATGCCTTTATCCCAAACTCTTTTTTTACTATTTTGAAAAGAATGTTTAAATATTTCCAATAGCTGATCTACAAGTACATATTTGAAGTACATTTTTCAAAATGGTAAAAAAAAAAAGGAAAAGAAGTTTAGTAAGGCATGGACTAAAATATAGCTCAGAGTCTGTCCCCTAACATTACATAGGCCATAACAGGGCTGCAACTATCGATTATGTTCTTAGCGATTATCCTATCGATTTGTTTTCTCCGATTCATTGAATAACCTGATAAGTCCGATTAACCACTTAAGCCCTATTTAATATTTCATCCTACAACAGTGTCACACAAAAATAGCCGATCTGCAAGCTCACAACTTGTAGCTTGTCTATTCGTACAAAATTTGGATAGAAACAAAAAGACAGGTTTAATTCCCCTACTAAATCAATGAAAGAAATTATGATTCTGATTAATTCGATTAACTGTCTAGACCAGGGGTCTTCAACGTTTTCAGGCCAAGGACCCCGTAGTTGAGAGAGTGATGAAGCAGGCCAGGGACCCCCACAACCTTTTCATAGATTCCATATTGTTTCATTGTTTGACAGCACAATCATCAGTGTATTTTGGATTCATGTAAATTGGTTTCAGATATTTAACCACTTGAACTTTCAATACTTAGTCTGCTCTTTTTCCCCTCTACACCAAACCTCTTTTGAAGATAGACGATCTACAAGCTCACAATGCCTCGCAGTGCGAGGCGTTGTGAGCTTGTAGTTCTGCTATTTTTTGCCTAACTTCTCAGAATCTGGGTGACACTAGGGTTCAAGTGGTTAATATAAAAAAGGAGAAAAAAGGTTTCTATCACACAAAGATTTGGAGGACCCCCTGTAGTAACTCTGGGGACCGGACCCCCTGTTGAAGACCCTTGTGGTCTAGACTTTGTGTCATTCTCAAACTGTCTGTATTGTCACGTTGTGGTTTGGTGCTGATGTGAAGGCGTCAGGTGGATTCACCGCGTTTTGAACCCGAGGGTACCTGAGGTGCACACCTTGTCCTGAGGCTGTACTTGAAAAAATGTTTCTTTAACAACAACAATCATTTACACCCTGTCGACTAGAAGACAACCCTCGCGAACCACCTGGCTACGGCTTAAGAGCAAACATGGCTACAGCGCAAAGCCTCATGGGTATTCACTTACACTAATCGAGAGCTATCATCAAATATGCAACAGCTTAATCTGCAATACCGAAATGAATATAATGAATAGCGTTCGTTGTTTACAAAAACACTCTGTGGTATGGAGGAGAAAAAAAAGAGAAAAGGATGCGGCAACCACAGCATTTAGAACGGGCTCTCTCTGGGGCCAGAGAGGGCTCTTCCAAATAAACACTTCACCGTAGAAACGTTCTCGTGAGCAATTAAGCTGAACGAGCATAAAGAGGGAATAACGGTGAAGAGTCGGGTTGCCAACGATAGCGCACCTTTTAATCTTCTCTGCCCTCGTAGGCGTGGGCGACGAGGAGTACGCAGCAACAGTCCTGTGTACAGATGGAAGCGAATGGGCCCTTTACCCGTAAGCAGGGGTGTCACAATGGGGGGGGAGTGGGACTGGGTTACTAGGGCCCAAGGTGGAGGGGCCTTCATTATTTTATGCTTTTAGCTATTGAAAAATAGCAGATATACAAGCTCACAGCGCGGCACCGAGTGCCGCGCTGCGAGCTTGTAGATCTGCTATTTTATAAGTCGTGAAAATGTGTGCAAATCTTTTTTATGCCAATATTTGTAACTAAGATTTTGCTTCTTGGGGGTCCCTGGAACTGAATATTTTGAGATGGGGGTCCGTGGCCATTTTGGGGGTCCGTCACATGAAAAGGTTTGAGCACCACTGACATAGAAACATAGGTTTTTCAAAAAAATACGATTTTTCAAAAATAGCAGATATACCGGTACATGCTCGCAGCGCGGCACTCGGTGCCGCACTGTGAGCTTGTATATCTGCTATTTTTCAAAAGTTAAAGCACAAAATATTACGTAATAATGCGTTCCCAGTCTAAATGGGTTAAACCCCCTCCTCCACCTATGAAGAACATTCATGGGGGGCCCGCAGTGAATCCTTGTACCCAAGGCCCAGGATTTGGTGCGACTCCCCTGCCCGTAAGGGTCCATTTGCTTCCATCTGTACACAGGATTTCTACCGCGTATAACTCTGAACGCTCCTTTGCACAATCAATAAACACACTTCATCTTCTGCCACTGCCTGGCGACCTTGTTGGGGTTTTTTTTTTCTTCTCCCCCTCCATTCAGTCATAAAGAAATCTTGACGTTTGAGCGTTTTCAGCTCTTTTCCAGCCCCGGCCCGCTTTTGTTCGCTTTTTGTTTGACACGCGGCCAACATCTGTATTAAACAGGAAATTCCTCGCGCACCTACGGTACGACTCTGTCCTACATTTCACCAGTAGAAAGAGAGAGAGAGCCCGTCTGTCATTCGGTCGTTGCCACAGTCTTTTTCCCTTCACGACAAAGAGTTCACTTGTGCTTTTTTAGTTCATCCATGTGGCTACATTATCCTTTTTCACGAGCAGGGGATGAACAACAAAAAGCTTAATTCAAAGACGACAATTATCATTTTGCACACAGATTAAAACTACGACCCCGTTTCCCAGCCACTCAACCGACGCTAGACATGTTTTTTATATAAAAAAACCTTAAGGAAATGGTATTTCTTTCCATGTGACATTTGTTTCTTGTGCGCCGCTGTTCCGTTCACATCCCTCAAGGCTGATAAGACGTCCAATTATTTGGTAATTTAGTTCAGACGAGCAGGAGAGTGTCTGAATGTGCTCGAGGAGAGAACGTACAGTACTATATATAATGTACATCATGGCCACTGATTGAAGCCCTTTCTATGAGGCCCTTGTGGCTAGTTGTGTATTAATGTAGAGCAGTGGTTCTCAAAGTGGGGCCCGGAGACCCCCAGGCGTCCTGGAGTGGGTTCCAGGGGGGTCCCGGGCAAAATGTGTTGATATAGCTTCAAAAAGAAAACCTTTTTAACCACTTTAACCTAATATACATCAGATATTTGAAAATAGCCGATCCACAATCTCACTGAGCTTCTAGATTGGTTGCTAAGGATGGGATGATAAGCGATATTATCGTTTATCGTGGTAAACAACACTCACGATAATCGTATTGTGGAGATTTTATTTATTGTGATATCGTCCTCCGGGATCAATTCACCTTTTATTTGCCGAGCTGCATATCCGGTACCACTTAAACCCTCTACAATTGGTAAAAGGTATATGTATTTTTTCACTCTCTATCAAATGTCTTTGCCAAAAAATAGCCGATCTACAAGCTCACAACGCGTCGCAAAGCCCGCTTGGAGATCTGCTATTTTTTGGAAAATGTTCCGCCCAGGATAATGGATTTTGATTATCGCGATAATATTGCAAATCGCGATTTCTTTTGTCACAATAATCGTGACATGACATTTTCATATCGTCCCATCCCTATCCGTTGCTCAAATATATTTTCAGATGGGGAGTCTAAGGCCAAATACATTAGGGGTTCCTTGACTTCTCAAAACTTTGAGAACCACTGCTAGAGACACATTGGGGCTCAATTTCCAGAAAACAGATACAGCATTGTGCTTCACCCAGGCGGATTGCAGTAATATTATATATATACACAGTCGGGGGGGGAAGTCATTGACTACTAGAAGGAATGGATCTCTGTAGGCATTGGATGAGGGGCTGGTGGTGCAGTCAGAAGGTCTGGGCGGTTTGGTTGAGGGTTGGAGCTGGCTTGAGGAACAGGGACTACAGCGGAGGGATTTGGGAGCAGCGTGGATCAGCTGGGGGGAGAGGAGGAGGAGGAGGTGGGGGTGCAGCTCCCAAACTGCAGAGGATAGATTTAGAAGAAGATCCAGACTCTCTCCCCTGGAGAAAGAAGATCGGGACTCAGCAGGAGGAAGAGATGCAGGGATGGATCATCTCTCTACGGTAGATCTACTGGTGGTGCCGGGATCAAGGATGGCTGGAGGATGGTGGAGTGGAGGTTGGAGATTCGGGGGAGAGGTGGGGGAGACATGGAGGAAAGGTGGAGGGGGGCCCAGGAGAGAAAAAGGCGATGTGGGTCTCACTCACGGTAGAACACATATTCGGTGTAGCTGGTCCAGATCTTGTCGTCTGTCTGCTCGTGGGCGAAGGCGCAGGTTCCCGTGGAGTTGCACGCCACCATGTGAAAGCCGGAGTCCGCCAGCTTGTCGAACGCCTGCTCCAGGAAGGTGAACTTGAGATAGTAGCGGGACGTGTAGCGCTCGGGCGGCCGGTCGGGGTCCCGGCTCTCGTTCAGCGTCTCGCCGAACACCTCCTTGGCCAGGGCGGTCTTCCCGCACACCATGATGCGCGCCACGCGCCGGAACTTGGCGTCCGTCTGGCTGTCGCGGCCCAGGGTGTAGGAGCCGCGGTAGCCGATGGTGATGAACCCGGCGCGTTTGCTGTCTGCGCTGCTGCTGCTGCCGGGCACCAGGCTGGCACAGGCGGCGGTGGCCGTGCCGAGGGACCCGAGGTTGCGGTGGGTGTTGTCCACCGAGGGCGAGGAGTCCTCTGTGTCGCTCTGGCAGCCCTCCTCGCCCAGAGAGTTCTGTTTGCTGATTTTGGGCGCCAGCTGCTTGACCAGCTCCGGCAGGTTGAAGAACTCGGCCTCGCGCTGCAGGCGCCCCCGCTCGGGGAAGTGGTCCGGCAGCACCAGCTGCTGGTCGCGCATGTAGTCCAGGATGTACCGGAACAGGAAGCCGTCTCTGTCCACGAAGAAGCGGCCCTTGGTGTCCCGGGCCAGTCCTTTGCTGGACTTGCGGGTGAACATCTCGCCCAGCAGGGAGTCCGGCACGCTCGTGAGCGTGGAAAAGCGGGTGATGTACACCTGCCCACCCACATTAAGCTCTATAATCTCCGGGAAGGCTGCCTCCTCCGCGGCTATGCTGCTATCTGGTAAAGCCATGGTGGCGGCTGAGTCCTTCCTTGCCAAAGGCTGAGGGAACTGCTGAACACCTTTTCTTTGTCACCTCGGTATAAGGTTCGAGATCAAATTGCACTATGCAGTGCAGTGTTTAATATGGAGGGCAAAACGCTTCACACTTGTCAGAGAGGTGTGTTTTGTGACAGGATAAAGCTCGAAGGCTCCAGATTGCACTGTGAGGAACACAGTCTGTCACCACTAGTAAACGAAGCGTCTAAAATGCGGCGCTGTTTTTTTTTTCCTTTTGCGCAAAGGCAGCTTTTTGCGCTCGCACCAAAAGCATGGATATAGCCTAAGCCAGTAGGGAATGTGCTACAAAGCCATCTATCCTATTTCTAACTACAAGAGTTCATAATGATTAAAACATAGCAGAGAAGTTCACAATACAGAGGATGGAATCGTGTTCCATGTGGCTTCTTTTCTTTACGCGTAGCCTATTTTAGCAGCAGTGATATCCAGAAAATGAAATCCGAATTGTTGTGGCTACTACCTGGACGCACACATCATCGGTCATTGTCGGTCCATGATGATAATAACGGCTGCTTTCACTCATCATCGCTGCTGGGTCTCGTCTTCTGGGCGCAGAAAAGTGGGTCGGGTGGCCCGACTGGTTCAATCAAGCAGCGGCAATCCATACTCTTTGGAGTATTCCTTGGCGTGTCCGTGTTTCATGAGCCAGTTTGCCAGGAGGCACGTTAAGATGTAGTGAGTGCCGATGAAAAAGAACATGAAGATGTGCAGTTTTTCCATCACCGTCTGTGAATGTGGAGCCTAGATCAGCCAGCCACCGGAGAGGTGGTGAGTTTGATGTTGTAGCTTACATGCAATGCAATGCAATGCAACCCAGCCGTCCCGCTCTGTTGCGTTCTGTTGTGCTCTGTGGTGTGCTGTTGTGTTGCGCTGCCCGGTCAGACTGTTAAGTGAAGCTGCACCGCTTATGGAGCTCTCTGTAATATTCATCTGCTTTAGAGCTAAACCACGCCTACCCCGCTGATGACGCGTCCTGCCTGAGCTATTACGCATTACGCACTAGAGACCGTCCGTTCAGCACTGTCTGTCTGTAACTGTAAAGTGCTTTCATTTGACTCTACAGCGAGGGTCGTCTTCAACAGGGGCTGGCCCCGACACCGGCCGTCCGTGACTCCTAGGGGGTCCCCCAGAGTTATTATAGGGGGTCCTTCAACTTTGTATTTTGTTTTTATGTAGACCTATACCTGTATATTAACCACTTGAACCGTCCATATTCTGAGAACTTTAGCCAAAAATAGCAGATCTACAAACTCACAACGCCTTGCAGCGGCTTTGTGAGATTGTAGATCTGCTATTTTCGGCAAGAGGTTTGGTGTTAAGGGGAAAAAGAGCAGACTGAGTACAGAGTGAAAGGTCAAGTTTATTATGTAGCCAAGACTCCCCAGAGGTCTTCAACAGGGGGTCCGGGACCCCTAGGGGGTCCTCACTGATACTACAGGGGGTCCTCCAAATCTTCTAATCCTTTTTATATTAACAACTTGAACCCTAATGTCCATATTCTGAGAACTGTAGCCAAAAATAGCAGATCTACAAGCTCACAACGCCTCACAGCAGCGAGGTTTGGTGTAGAGGGGAAAAAGAGCAGACCAAGTAAAAGCATTAAAAATCTGAAATCACAAATTGACGTGAATCCAAAATACGCTGATGATTGTGCTGTCAAACGATGAAACTACTGTATATGGAATTTATGAAAAGGTTGTGGGGGTCCCTGCTTCATCTCTCTCTCAACTAAGGGGTCCTTGGCCTGAAAACGTTGAAGACCCCTGATGTAGCCTATTGATGGTTCAAGTGGTTAAATATCTGACAACACAAATTGATATGAAAATACAATTATGATTGCGCTGTCAAACAATTAAACTATATAGGCCTATGGAATCTATGAAACTCTTGTGGGGGTCCCTGCTTCTTCTCTCTCTCAACTATGGGGTCCTTGGCCTGAAAACGTTGAAGACCCCTGCTCTACAGTTATTCTCAAACCTTTTCATTTTTCAAGGACTCCCGTTAATATGCATTTGGACGTGTACCCCCATAGCCTTTTCTTTTTCTTCTTTTTAGACCAAAAATGAATTAAAGTCTACAATAAAATAACTTTATTTGGTTAATTTATTGCTAATCTGAACTCGGATATTAATAAATTAGGCCGTTCTTAACAAAGATCAACAGTTGAGTAGCCTATATAGCCACACTGGACCTCAATGGAAACAAGACCTATCAATGTTGCTACATTTCGTGCTTTTGTTTAAAAAATATATTTGTTTATAATAATCAGACAGAGTGGCCTACTGTTGTATTATGGGATAACAGCGCCATATAGTGATTATAATAATCACGCACCTTGGATTATTCAAGCCAGTGTGTGACTCAGTCTCAGTCAGAGGCTGCAGCCTGCAGTTGGTTCAGAAGTAAATATTCCCTATTTCATTTTATTACTATTGTTTATTTTTTTCCTTGTTTTATTTTTTATTACTGCTTTTTATTTTCTCCCCTTTTTGTTACTGACAATTCCCTATACAAAGTAGGCCTACTGTGTTAAATGTGGAATGCGCTACCGAAGGTCTTAAAGGAGTGTGGATCACTATAGCATCCTTTAAAATCGCTCTGAAAAACCACTTACAGGCAGCAGCCGTTCGCAACTGGTAAAACAAACCTAAGCCCAGTCCTACCCCCCTGCCCCTTCTTTGTATATACTCACTGTTTTGTTCTTTCTTTTTTTTTTTACCGAATATATCTACTGCATAGTACTGTGTTCTATTTGTCTGTCATTCAATGTTATAAGATACTTAAATGGTTTCCTGTGGAAATAAGCTTAGTCTTTTCTAGGATCTCCTTTTAGTAGACCTTGTACCAGTGAACTGTATCGTCATGAAACTGTACCTTTCCTGTGTAACTTCTAATAAAGTCTTCAATCAATCCAAATCAATGTCTTGCAATGTTATATGAGATACATAAAGTGGTTCCTGTGTAATAAGCCGAAAAGCTTACTCGGATCCCCTTTTAGTTGACCTTGTACCAGTGATTTGTAGCCTATACTGTCATGAAACTGTACTTTTTCCTATGCAAACTTCTAATAAATTCTTCAATCAATCAATCAATCAGCTTTTGTTCCATGTTAACAAAAGTCGAATCGATTATGTTTCCATTTAGTGTGGGGATTTAAGGGGAGCAAATGCTAATTTCGTGCAAATTTGTCTTAAAGCGCAAAATTTTGCACAGATGTAGCCCAGGGGTTGCTCTAATGATTTAGCTAGGGTGCCCGAGCCGACGACCTTCGGGGTCGCCACAGCGGCCAAATCAAGTTGGTATTTAAGTAGGATCTGAGGGGTCTAAGTAGGGGGCATTTGTTTTGCACAAAAAACATTCCTTGGGCTAGAAATGGCCTCAGAAAAACGATGCATGTATGGGTGAGCATTCATGTTAGTCGGAGGCCTTAGGGTTCTTTTTCTCGTGCTAATCAGTCTAAAAGTGCAACATTTTGCACAGATGTATGTCGCTCAGGGCATGTGAGGTAAGTGGTACTAAAATTGGAACGATACAGAGAAGATAAGTATGGTGCCATGCTAAAATTGGAACGATACAGAAAAGATTAGCATGGTGCCATGGTATCAAAGACAAATGTGATCTAGAACTGCAAACCGTGAGCTTACAAACCACTGACAGCTCTGCTGCCACAGAAGCATGGAAAAGCTTCGTCATAAACCATCACCATCTTAGTAAGTCAGTTCTATGGAAGATCACACTGACAGGTCTTAATCATGTGATTAGAAATGGGTACTGTAATGCTTAAGGTTTGGACACTTCTGTCAAGTAATATAACATTTGGCTAATGTTGTTAAAAAATCCTTGAGTTTCTTTTGGTATCGTTATTTCAGTGTGTCCTGTTGTGTCTTAGGTTTAACTTTGTTCTTGTGTTCCTTTTATTCTGTAGGCATTACTGTTCCTATTTTTCCCGGTCTACTCTGTTACTGTTATTTGTCTTATCTCACCTCCCTCCCTGTGCTTGCTAGTTTTCTCCACCTGTGTCCTGTTAGTCTCTTAGCCAATACCTGTGTTGATTGTCAGTTGTGTTCACCTGTGTCTGGTTAACCCTGAGAGTATTTAAACCCTCAGTTTCTTGAACTCTCTGCCAGTTGCTTTCACAGTGTTCAGTAGATGTAGCTACGATTTAGTGGTCTCAATATATGCCTACGTCTATTCTTGTGATCCTCTTGACTATCACTTGAGTCACACCCTGACTTAAAGGGGTTTAGTATGTTTTATGGGAGTAATCTATGAAAATCTTCACTTAATGTCATGCTAAAAAAATAATGTCATACTTTCTTGTGAGGCTAAATTGTTTACAGTACAGCTATCAGTTGTTTGTTTAAATAATTGGTGTATTTTTTTTGTTGTTGCAATAAATACATAAATGGAAGTGATAGTTTTCAATGTACGTAATTTATTAGAACAGCTCAAAGCAATGCAGTTCAGAAGTTTTCTCGAATAAACTTAATTTAGCTAATCAATGAAGCTATGGTTATAATACCACAATGAGAAACTAGTTGCAAACATAGTCATATTCTTTTATTCAAAAGTGAAAACCGCAAATGCACTTGATTTAACAAAAAATATAAAAAAAAATAACTTGGTTGAAACTGCTATAGTCTTTCTTGTGCTTTCAATGAACGTGTAAATCTGGGTGTTCTAATAAGATGGTTTTAAAGAACAACCTAAATTGCAGTTGTCATAATGAACCCTGGTCATAAGAGGGTGTATCTAGTAGATTCAGTCACTCTGTCAGGGGTAGAGGTGTTAGCTGTGGATTTTCATCTATTGACCTGTCGGCTATCCTTTTCACTTTAAATATAACCTCCGACCTTTTATTAGTGTGAAAATCCTGGGGGTGCAGTGGTAAAGCAGAGGACTCACAACCTGAAGGTTGTGGGTTTGAATCTCACTACTGGAAAGTCTTCAACTTTGGTCTTTTTAAGGCGAAGAGCATGGAAGCAGCCCACCGCCCTCGTCACACCCTCTTTTAGCTCTGGTAGGAGAGGGAGAGGCCCAACCGCTTCTTCACGCCCTCTTTTAGCTCCGGTAGGAGAGGGTGGAGCATAGATACAGCCCGCCTCCAGGGGGAGGAGTTTAGGAAATCTACATATTAATTCTATAAATTATTTTTTATTGTATGACACTTTTGAGGAGTTAGTTATTGTTTAATTGTGTTTTTACCCCATTGCAATTTTTTTGCAATGGGGGCTTTATTATGGTTGTTTTTTTATTTAGGCTTTTGAGATTTTTGTTTTTTTTATTTTAGTTGACTTTTAGTTTTGTATGAGCTTTTTGAGTTATTTTGAGTTGGCTTTTAGTTTTGTTTGAGTTTTGAACCTACAACCTTTGGTACATGAACCTTTTGAGCCATGCTGGCATAGAGAGACAATTGGGAATGTTATATTTAACCCACCTTTCAGAATTCAGATGGACAAATGTTGATCATGGGTTTGAACTCCCGACCTTTCATTTTAAAACCCTTGACTTATCTCTTGAGCCATGCCGTCATGGAGAACAATCTGGGAAGTTAATATTTAACCCAACTTTTAGAATTCAAATAGTCAGTGAAAATGTTGATCATGAGTTTTGAACCCCATACGTTTCATATATGAACCTTTGTCTTAGCTCTTGAGCCAAGCTGACATGGAGAAATAACCAGGAATTTAATATTTAACCCACGTTTTAGAATTCAAATGGACAGTGAAAATGTTAGTCAAGAGTTTCAAACCCCAGATCTTCCATATATAAACCTTCAACTTATCTCTTGAGCAATGCTGACATGGAGATTGGAGACATAACCAGGAATGTAATATTTTAACCGACTTTTTAGAATTCAGATGGACAATGAAAATGTTGATCATGGGTTTTGAACCCTAGACTTTTCATATATAAACCCTTGAATTATCTCTTGAGCCATGCTGACATAGAAGATTATCCAGAAATGTAATATTTAACCAACCTTTTAGAATTCAAATGGACAGTGAAAATGTTGATGATGAGTTTTGAACCCCAGATCTTTCATATATGAACCCTTAACTTATCTCTTGAGCTATGCTGACATGGAGAATATATCAGGAATTTAATATTTAACCCACCTTTTACAATTCAAATGGACAGTGAAAATGTCAGTCATGAGTTTCAAACGCCAGACCTTCCATAATAAACCCTCAACTTATATTTTGAGCCATGCTGACATGGAGACAGAACCAGGAATGTAATATTTAACCCACCTTTTAGAATTCAAATGGACAGTGAAAATGTTGAAATTGAGTTTTGAACCCAATATCTTTCATATATGAAGCCATGACTTATCTCTTGAGCCATGCTGGCATGGAGAATCAATCAGGAATTTAATATTTAACCAACCTTTTAGAATTCAAATGGACAGTGAAAATGTTCACCTTGAGTTTGAACTCCAGACCTTTAATATACAAAACCTTGACTTATCTCTTGAGCTACAACAACTTGGAAGGAATCATTGAAATGTTAGGACTTAATCCACCTTTTAGAATTCAAATGGACAGAGAAAATGTTTATCATGAGTTTCAAACCCCAGACCTTGCATATATAAACCCTAGATGTATGTCTTGTGCCATGCTGACATGAAGAATCAATTAGGAAAGTAATATTTAACCCACCTTTTAGAATTCAAATGGACAGTGAAAATGTTGATCATGAGTTTTGAACCCCAGAATTTTGATATTTAAAGCCTTGACTTATCTCTTGAGCCATGCTGACATGGAGAAATAACCAGAAATGTAATATTTAACCGACCATTTAGAATTCAAACGGACAGTGAAAATGTCAAAGTTGATTTTTGAACCCAAGATCTTTCATATATGAACCCATGACTTATCTCTTGAGCTACATCAACTTCAAGAGATCAATGGAAATGTTACAATGTAATACTTAGTCCACCTCTTAGAATTTGGATGTTGTGAAAATGTAGCTTGGCGTTGCCAGCCTCTTTCACACACTTCGTCATGGGGTGGAATTCAGATCGAGCTGGAACCCAGGCTAGTGAAAATCAGGAGCTTTGAACCCCAAACCTTTGAAGTACGAATCACACATTTTATCTTTTAAGCCAAACAGACCTGCAATATGAAATCGACAACCTAATACTTAACCCAGCTTTTGCCACACCAACCCTAACCCTCAAATGCACTTAAAAAACATATTTAAAAAGAACTTGGTTGAAACTGCTAGTTTGACTTTTGATCAAACCTGCCAGTCACAGAAGAGACAACACTGCCATCTAGTGGCAAAAAGAATAACCAAGTGTAAAAAGATAATCGTTTATTTTTGTTCCTCCCCACCAGTAGTTCAACAATCAGACTGAAAGAAAAATAGACTGAAGTACACGAAATGAATGGAACTTTAGTATATACCACAATAATTATTTTCTATATTTTTGTTTTTAAATGGAGATAGCATAATGAATACGCTTAAGACTATTGCCAATATCTTGACCAGAGTTCAAGGGTAATAATCCCATGTGTGGGACTCGCCCAGTTAGCGGAAACTAGAGGTGATGGTGCAGTGTGTGTGTGTGTGTGTGTGTGGGGGGGGCTGATGTTAGTGAGCACAAACATGAACACAAATTTTATTACCCATAGAACAGAATAATACATGGTTTCACGCAACCACTTTCAATGACAATTCATTGTTCATGGAATAGGTATGATCCTTTCCCCACCGACCGGCTGAAAAGGTCAACACCCAATGCCATTATTATTACTCACTGACAAAAGCTCGGAAATAGTCCATTATCTGGGATATATATATACACATATACCCTCCATACACGTAAAATTACAAATAATAATAAAAAAATAGGGGGAGAAGTAATTAAAGTGCTGTCTACCGACTCAAACATACATATCTCAGAAAGGTATTTATTATACAGCATGTTTGAGATTTTTCTTTTTTAAAGAACCACTTTTCTTTCTGATTAGTTCAGTGCATGATAAGAATTTGACAGATGTAAGGCTTGATTGCGATTAGATGTTTTCTGTGGCGAGAGCTGTGTGTGTCACGGGATACATTAAGCCACGACACTGCCTGAAATAGTAGTCCATGGGCCATACGAGATGTCGCTCTCCGAAAGGTGGCAAAGGTTACTATGCATTTTTGAAAAGCTCTATATCTGTAGATTATATTTTGGTATGATAACCCTTCCTGAGACACCGCTAAATTGGTGTTATCAGCTGCTAAAGTTGGTGTCCCATTAACTTTACTATACAGGAACAAAAAAGCAAAACAAATAATTTGCTTTAAGTAGCATATTATGCGGGTCAAACTAGGGTTTTTTCATGATTCTGAATCCATTGCAAGCATGTGCTTTGCACGAAAAAACCCTAGTTTGACCCCTCATATGCTACATCAGATTTTTTTTCCCCCTGTATAGTAAAGTTAATGGGACACCAACTTTAGCAGCTGATAACACCAATTTAGCTGTGTCTCAGAAAGGGTTATCATACCAAAATATAATCTACAGATATAGAGCTTTTCAAAAATGCATAGTAACCTTTGCCACCTTTGGGAGAGTGACATCTTGTATGGCCCATGGACTATAGCAGACCTACAAGCTAATGAGTAAATCTGCAATTTTAGGGTGCGTGGCAAAGCATACAGCAGGCTGTGGACGAGGCGATAAGAAGACCTGACAGCCATCACGTACGGTTACCAGACATTAATGTTAACAATCCGTCTAATAATCCACAACATCGGGCAAGAAAGCGTAACATTGTTCTTTTTTTAACGCTAATAAAAAAGGATATTCCACCAATGTAATCAATGGCACCTCAATTCCATCTTTCTCCAGACATTGCCAATAATCTCACCATTTATAAACACCCATAAAACATAGTTTCTTTTTTTTACATTTACAACAGAATATACATTATACATGATTTTTTTTTAGAGTGCTCAGACTTGTGGAGGAAAAAGGAAAATACAAATAATATACAAAAGAAATGAGGTACAGAGGTTATATTTATGGAATACCCTTTGAAAAATAAAAAGGCTATAGATGTAAACATTGCTCCAAACAATTACCTTTTTGATCTCAAAAGTGGCCCTTCCTGCGCCCTCAGATTAACCCAGATTAAGGCCAGGAACGCATTATTTTATGTTTTTTTAACTATTAAAAAAATTGCAGATATACAAGCTCACAGTGCACCCCCGAGTGCCGCGCGGTGAGCTTGTAGATCTGCTATTTTTGAAAAGAAATCTTGAAAATTTGTGCAAGTCTCAAACCTTTTCATGTCAAGGACCCCCCAAATTATATGTATTTGGCCAGGGACCCCCCATCTCAAAATATTTAGTTCCAGGGACTCCCCAGAAGCAAAATTAGAGTTACAAATGTTTAAAAAATACATATATTCAAAGATTTGCACAAATGTTCACAACTTTTCAAAAAATAGCAGATCTACAAGCTCGCAGTGCTGCACTCGGTGCCGCGCTGTGAGCTTGTATATCTGCTGTTTTTTCAAGAGCTAAAGTATAAAATAATTCCAGGTCTAAATGGGTTTAATGACACGATGGCATTTAAAAACAAACGTCGAAGAGTAAAAGCTGGTTAGAAAAGGAACAAAACGATACTAGTTGGTAGTGTGGAGAGAGAGAGGGAGGCTTGTATTCATTCCACGGTCGTCTCCAAAGCAGAACTGGCATCACGGTCACAAAGAAAGCACCACTTTCTAATGTTACAGGACACAGTCGTCAATTCTTGCAGCATTTTCAGCTGAGTGGATATAAAAATATAGAAGATTTAATTGAAACCCTGAATAATATATGTTCATAATGTGATTCCTCTGCAGCAAAACAAGACAAAAAAAAGTTACAGCTGTCCCACAACATGAATACACTTTCTTTTTTCCTTTTTCTTTCTTTTTAAAAAAACTGAATGTTTTCTCGCATCACTCGTAGGTGGAGGTGGTGGAGGTGGGGTGGGGAGGGGGTGTATTAGACCCATTTCACCCATTTCAACACAGAATGGTCAATTAAAATGTCGCTTCATCATCATCATCAGTCTACATCCTTTAATCCTGTTCTTAAAAGCCTTATTAGTTTACCTCTGGGGGTTGTGAAACAAATTTGCCAGGTACAGAAGAAGTGTGTGTGAACAGGCTATGTGCGTGCGTTGTGTGTGTAATGTGTGCGTGCGTTGAGTACATGGCGGCATGTTTTTTACATCAACATGTCTTTGTGATGCCGGGCTATATGCTGGCTCTTCTCCGAGGGCCTCCTGAAGCCCTTGGTGCAGTAGTCACAGCGGTGGGGGTAGTCCTTGGTGTGGATGGAAATGACGTGCCGCTTGAAGCCCGAAGCGTCCGTGCTGTTGTACTCGCAGTAATTGCACTGATAGACCTTCCTGCCGCTGTGCGTCTTCATGTGTTTCTTCAGCTCAGCCGGCTGCCTGAAGCCCCGCCGGCAGCGCTTGCACTTAAAGGGCAGGTCCTTGGTGTGAAGGGAGAGGATGTGGCGGCTCAGCGTGAAGGTGTCCACGGCGGTGAAGTTACAGTGCCGGCACTGGTGCACCTTGTTGCCCTTGTGCGTCTCCGCGTGCTTCTTGAGCTCCGAGGGCCGGTGGAAGCCCTTCTCGCACACGTCGCACTGGTGCGGGAAGTCCTTGGTGTGCACGGAGATGACGTGGCGCTTCAGGTCGCTGGAGTTGGTGCTCTTGTGCTCGCAGTGCGGGCACTGGTGCGTCTTGTGGCCCTGCACCATCTCTATGTGCCGCTGCAGCTCCCGCGCGTCGGCGTAGGCCTGCGGGCAGTGGCTGCACTTGAAGGGCAGGTCGGCGCCGTGCTTGCTCTTGATGTGAGTCTTTAGGTTGGACTGGTCCGCGCAGCGGAACTCGCAGTGCGGGCAGTGGTACGGCTTTTCGCCCGTGTGCGTCCGCATGTGCTTCTTGAGCTCCGACGGGTGGCGGAAGCCCTTGGCGCACTCCACGCACACGTGGGCAAAGTTCTTGCTGTGCACGGCCAGCAGGTGGCGGTTCAGCAGGCCCTGCTCGGCCGTCTCGTAGTCACAGTACTTGCAGTGGTGCAGCTTGGGCTCGCGGTCCTTGACGATGAGCTTGTCGGAGCCCAGCGGGCTGGTCTCGTGGTAGCGCCTGGCGTTAAGGGTGGGGGCGAGATATGGAAAAATACAATATCACGATATGTTTCCAAGCAGTATCACGATATCTTATCGAGCGATTCTTTTTCATGTTAGTTTTTTATGGTTATTTTTCAAGTTAGTTAACAGTACAACAACCACCTACAAGGTAACAAAAACTAAAAGAAAAAGGAGTTAAAGACCACTTAGACCAGTGGTCCTCAATGTGGGGTCCAGAGACTCTATGGATTCCTTTTGGGAGGTCTAAACTGACCCTCACAAGTATGTAACTCTGACAGTATACAAATGAAACCAAATGGACCCGTACCTTGACATTTTAAAGTTTGATTTGATAACTACCGATTTAAACCAAAATGCAATTTTAAATGAATTCCGCAATGAATCTCTGTATTAACAATTCAACAGGATTTTTCACAAGGCTCCATCATTGCATCAAAATATATACGATATCTCTGAAAAGGCATATCGTGGAGACATTGTATATCGTCTCAACGATATTTATCACAATATCGCCCACAGCTACCTGGCGTACTCTGTGTACTCCGGGGAGCGCTCGTTGCTGTGGTGGCTCAGCAGCTTGTGGCTTTCCATGTGGTTGTGGAAGTTGACCTTCTTGTTGGTGGTGAAGTCGCAGTCGGTGCACTGGTACTTCTTCTTCAGCAGGTGGTCGGGGTGGTTCTTCATGTGGCACTTCAGGAAGCCCCGCGAGCGGAACTTCTTCCCGCAGATGTGGCAGGGGTAGACGGTCAGCGGCAGGCCGTCCGGACCGATGATCACGGCTGGAGAGAGGAGATTAACCCGGACAAAGAGACGTTATTATTTTACGATGATGGAAACTACGTTTTAAAAGCAATATACAATTCTTACTTTAAAATGAACAGAATAGAGAACAGCTAAGGCCATGTCATTCCTTCAACAAATATTTCCAGCTTTGTTATCCGTTATTGTTAAAGGTGATACACCATGCATTTAAAAAGTATTTATATCATATTGTTTATGTACCAAAAACGTTTTTCAAAAGGTTTGAGGCTAAATTACCACTCTTGAATAGAGAGCCCCTCTCAAAACTGCATTTAGACACAGACACGCAATACAAACACTACAGGTCCTACACCTGAATTAGGCTACAGTATTACAACCTACTGTAACATGAAATATGATTAATTTGTAGGCTAATCCTAAAGGAAATATATATATAATAAGCCTCTTCATATAGCTCATTGTTCCATATAGAATGGTATTGGTAAGGGTAGCCTAAGCAGGGCTAGCAGAATCACCTATGATAAGATAAGATGTGTGGATAAGGAAGCGTTGCGACTAGTCGCTGCTGTCGCTCCCATGTCAACAGACAAACACAGCGCACATGGATTGCACTGACACAAACACACTGGAACAATTCAGAAGCACCTACGGTAATTAGAAAATATAACTAGTACACTTGTGTATGTTAATCTGACATTAGTAGATTGTTTACTTCTTGGGCATGCATTTGTGGCAGGTTATTTAACACATTTTTCTTTTCAAAAAAGGGAAATTCTTGGGACTATCGGGCCTGGTGGGGAAGGACATTAGCATATTCTCGGGACTATCAGGCCTAGCAGGGAATTAGTTAATATGGGATTTTGACAGCTTGCTTCTTCTGGTTTGGACCTGAAGGGCGGGGAGGGCAAATGCAAGTAGAGTGCCGTCGCTGACATCAGCGACGGCACCAAATCAGGACAGCCTGTTCTGAGAACCCGTGGAAAGCTTTTAACCTCTGCCTTCCCAAAAACAGAGAGAGACACAATTGTCAGAAATGGGACTTTGTGAGGATAGAAGGTGCTAGTGGGACCCCAAAAAAAGGTTTTAAAATAGGAAAAGTGAAAATTCATGGTGTATCACCTTTAAGGTCATTCATTTTAGTAGTCTTTTTGAGGACACCTCTCGTAGCTCCCTTGTCATCGTCATGTTGTATATGGCCTAAACCGCGACCACTTGGATACGACGCTGAGGATATTTTGGAAAAGCAACAACATCGTCTGAAACGGTATGTATCAACTTAAATATATATGTGTGTGTGTGTGTGTGTGTGTGTGTGTGTGTGTGTGTGTGTGTGTGTGTATATATATATATACATTTTCACTGCCTGTGTCATCAAACAATGTTTAGAGAAGTTGAACATTGTGAAAAATATACCAGTGAAGGATTATATTGTCTCTGTCTGGTGGAAACCTCCTATGTCTAAAACGGTTACTTTTGAGGATAAAAAAAAAAGATCCGATTTTCAAGTGTAAACCACCAGCTTGCAGATCTGATACCACTGTGTGGCACTGTAGTATGATCAACTAGGGCATTAATTTACGACAAATAAACAAAATAAGAGATTTCTGCCAGACAGCAACGATAATTAACCCATTTAGGGCCTAGAATTATTGAATGCTTTAACCAGTGAAAAATAGCAGATATAAAAGCTCACGCTTGTAGATCTGCTATTTTTGAAAAAGTCGTGAAAATGTGTCATTGAATATATGTATTTTCAAAGCGAACGTTTGTAACTCAAATTTTGCTTCTGGGTGGTCCATGGAACTAAATATTTTGAAATGGGGGTCCGTGGCCAAATAAATATCATTTTACGGGTCCTTCACATGAAAAGGTTTGAGCACCACTGACATAGCAGTCTCTCAAGAACAGACTTAACTGTGAAAAGGACCTTTTCTTTGACGATGGCTGGCCAGATTGCTGATATAGAAACATAGGTTTTTTCCAAAAATCTTAGAAGGATTCAAAAGACACTTATAGAATCGGGTCAAAATTCTAATTTTCACGATTTTTCAAAAATAGCAGATCTACAAGCTCGCAGCGCGGCACTCGGTGCCGCGCTGTGAGCTTGTATATCTGCTATTTTTTATATTTAAAGCATAACATATTGCGTCATAATGTGTTGAGGCCTAAATGGGTTAAGTATGAGTGTGATGTAAAATCTTGAACGGGAGTCACAGTGGCAGCGGCAGATCATACCAGTCTGACACTGCCGATTCTCTCCCTTCTTCTTCTTCTTGGGCTTGGGTTTGAGCGGGCGGTTGGGTGCCAGTCCCTCTCTGATCTGCAGAAACGGCGTGGCCGTTCCATTCTTCACCGGGTCAACGTTGTTACCTGCACAGACACACACAGCTCATCACCATCCGACCGGATGTATCGTAATCAACTCACGAAAGCTGCTCCAAGGGTTGTAAGCTAAGAATTTAAGTTTGTTCTATGTATTTTTTTTTTCTATGATACTTTTCATGCTATGAAATAGGGCTGGGCGACATGACTTCAAATCAATATCACGATTATATCTAACTTTTGTCTCGTCTATGATTAATGAAAAACTTATTTTAAAATGTCGTGAATTTAGCAGATCTACAAGCTCTGATCGGCTATTTTCACAGTATGTGTAGGCCGCCGTTGTAAAACAAAATATACAGGATTGAGTGGTTAAACAGAGTAATTGATTTACATTTTTTGTATAGATCTGTTGATATATAAGTGGGGAATATTCAGGTAAGCCTGTCACAATTATTACATAATCGCCTAATCGCAATTATTTGACATAATCGCAATTGTTGTCAAATATGTCAGTAATTTCTTTGTATATTTAGGTTACGTGTCATATCTGCCATGTGCAACTTCAAAGCCTAAAAGCCAAACAGAAATGTAATTGTCAATGACAAGAACACAGTTAATCGCAATTATTTGAGTGACATATTCAGTTATATATTCAGTTATTTGTCAGCTATTGATCCTAAATATGATCGGTTTCAAAACATTTCTGGTAAATTGCCCAGCCCAACTATGAACACAGTGTTACATCCAAGCCGTAATGTTCAGTTTTACCATAAGCCTTTGCCCAGGACACGGGCACAAACATCTTGTCTCTTAGGGGGTCGTCCTGGTCGTCCTGATCTACTACCACCTCCATATAGACCTGCTCAGCCATCTTTCTCTCTGTATCTACAAACAGTCACAGAGACAACGCCGTTTTAACGCCTACAACCTGACCTGGAGCCACTTAGCGGGACCTCCTGATGTCTGATGTTTGAGGGTTTTTGGATCACTCAGTAAGCAGTCAGTGGTGGACAGGACAAAGTACTACAACCCCCAGAAGCTTGAGTCAAAGTATAGATATAAAGACCCAGTCGAATGTGTACTTGGGTTACAAATTTCAAGGTACCGTTGTGCTCGGAATTATTCAACACCTCTCTGCAAATCTGGTTTATTGGCTAAATTCACAAACTGTCAACTGAATGAAATAAATGAATCATACAAGAACAATGTAAATAGCTAAAAAGTTATATTTGTAGTGTTTGTTTATTTTCAAATGCAATGCTAAAGGCCACTTTCACTTTTAATTACACCAGAAAACATCTGTAATCAACTGCAATCGACTTTAATAGTTGCATCAGATGTGCAAGTTTGGCATGACAAGAAGTTTGTTGACTTGTTGACTGTGATTAGAGCAGTTAGAAACATGGCTAAGTCTATTGTCAGAAAAGTTCAGAGAAGAGATTATTGCTTTGTACGAATAAAGGAAAAGGATATAAAATAATTGCAAAGACTCTGACGGTTCCAAAAGGTACGTTTTGAGCATAGTAGTTCACAGGTTCTAAGTCAAAGGAACAGTGGCTACACTAATAAACCTCATTTTCACTCAGAGGGGTCGAATAATTTCAAGCACAACAGTACATTTTCTTTTTAATATCAATGCATTGCTGTATTGAAATTTAGACATAAAAAAAGTGAGCTTGAGGAGTAAAAGCACTTCATATTACTGTCCACCACTGCTAATCCGCAGGGCCTGTTTCACACTTACTGGCATCTTCCTCGTCGTCGTCGGTACTTGGGCCATCGTCGTCGTCCTCCTCCTCTTCCACTTTGGGCTGGTTCTTCACGGCCATGTAGACCATCTTGTCCCGGCCCACTCCCAGTCTGCCCGACGACGCCGCCTCCAGATCAGGATGACTGTTGTGGTAATCGTCCTCCGTTATTACCTCCGTTCCTCCTGCAAAGACAGAAACGTGGGGGGGGGGGGAAATACATTCCATGAAATCCATTGGAGGAGCGCTGGTAACCGAGAGGATACTTAACTCACCCACTGCCCTATGACAAGTTTGACGGGTTTTAGAGGCTGTCCAATACGCCAGTGACGAGTTTGACAACCATTAGATTAACTCTAAAACAACTTTGATTTCCGATTTCAACTTATTAAAAGCACTTCAAACTGATTTCCGGATCCGGGCAGACAGGACACAACGGTTCTCAACGACCGCATCTGGTTTGTTTACAGAGGAAAAAAAATGGACGTAGCCCCAAGACGGCTGCATGGACTTTCCCAGAATGTTGTGCTCACGCGTGATACACGGCGTGCATGATCTCCAAATCACTTAACTGGCGGAGCCTACCGGGCTCCCCAACTACACCTCAACTTTCACTTCACCAAGTATTCCTTAAACTTTTCAGTTTAAGGAATTAAGGAGTTTAAGGTGGTTCTATTTTGACACACACACACACACACACACACACACACACACACACACACACACACACACACACACACACACACACACACACACACACACACACACACACACACACACACACACACACACACACACACACACACACACACACACACACACACAGCTTGGCCAGGTCGTAAAAACAATCAAGTCTAGATGATTCCACATGCCTAAATCATCGTCCGCCTCTGCTTTGAAGATGTAGACTTTGATGACTTCAGATCCATCCTCCTCTTTGATGTCCTCATCCTCCATGACCTCAGTGCTGATCTCCAGAGGCGTGTCTCCAATGTCCAGCTTCTCCCCGACCTCATCCACTGCAATGACATGCATTTTTAATCTGAGGTTTTTGCAACAGTATTCAAAATGTTGTGTCACCAAACATTACAACTATGCAATTGCATAATACATCACTAGCGACTTTAATAAGGTAAGTTGCATAACAATGCATTGTATAAATGCATATTGCAACACAATGCAAAGTTTGCAACTACACAAGCTGAGGAGAAAAAAAGGAAATGATCCCTTCATGAACTCCGATGCACATGGACTCTTCCGGGTCATCCAGGGATCACAAGTGATATTGTTGGTATAAGATACTCGAACTACGCCTGCTCGAAGGGAATAATTCAGTGCTTAAAGCACGGGTCAGCAGGGATGAAATAGAACTTAAATCGTCTCTGTCTGGAGCCAAAACCTTTTGCTTTTCACGATTAAAATTAAAAACCAGCAAAAATAGTAGATATACAGTACAAGCTCAAGTGCTTTGTGCAGCGTTCCAAGCTTGTAGATCTGCTACTTTAGCGGGACGCAGTAGTATGATCAAGTAGGGCGTTCATTTACGAAAAAACACAAAAAGTCAGAATATGAAGATCTCAGCAACGTTATATTGTATAACGTCGTGGCTAGCGTTCAACTCACAAGAGATCATGAGATAATCTTCGGAGGTGCTTCCGGCGTCGTCATCCTCGTCCGTCTGCAGGGCCACGGCCTCGGCTGGAAGCTCCTGGTGGTGGATGATGGTCTCGCCGTCGGCCTCCGTCACCATCACCTCCTGGGACACCAGCTGATCGTCCAGGGTGTTCCCTTGGTGCTCCGACAGCAGCTCTGCCACAAACACCTGGTCTGGCATGACGTGGTGGTGATGGTGGTGGTGCTCCGAGTCCTGCATGAGGTAGGGGAGGGCGATATGGTGATAGATATCGTTGAGACGATACTAATGTCTTCACAATGTGCCTTATATAAAACCTGCATTTTGGTCTATATCAGTAGTTCTCAATCTTTAAAATGTCAAGGTCTCCCGTTAACTCTGACAGTATCAGGGGTTAAAGCAAAAAAATAAAAACAAGACTGACAATTATTTTCAGACAATGTCCCAATATGTGATTTTTGAAACATGGCACACGCAGCGCACACCAATATTTGGGGTGTTTCCCTGAAATTCTGAACTGCCTTCACTGAATGTGTGTACGCCAATCCATGCTTCATTTTAAAGAAGTAGCTTCTGAAGTTCAGTTGTATTCTATGCTAGTCTGACCAATTCAAATACTCATATCTTGAACTTTTAAATGCTTTTTAGTTTGGAGATCACTTGACTAGCGTTTTGATGACTTTGTCATTCACGCCATGGCCATCGATACACCTCCACCTTAATTATTTTGCGGATCTGCACTGATCTCAGAAATAGCCCCTTTGGAATCCTCAAGACTGAAATCAGTCCCCAGGACTGAGAACTTGAACCCCTGCAGTATACAAATGAAACCAAATGGACCCTAAGGGTCCATTTGGTTTCATTTGTATACTGTCTGAGGTACATACTTGTAAGGGTCAATTTAGACCTCCCAAAAGGAACCTAGAGAGTCCTCACTGGACCCCACTTCGAGGACCACTGGTCTAAAAGGTGTGTTACTCCTTTTTCTTTTAGTTTTTGTTAACTCGTAGGTGGTGGTTGTACTGTTACGTAACTTGAAAAATAACCATACAAACCAACATGAAAAATAATTGTGATAAGATCGTGTATCGTGATACTGCTTGGAAATATATCATGATATTGTATTTTTCCATATCGCCCACCCTTAAGCCCTTTGCTGTATGAGTAAAACGCATTGGATTTGGTGTGCATGGCTGTGCGGAATCTACACTGCGGATCCGAAAAGGAGTCATAAAATGAGTCAATGAGTTTTTACCGCATGCGACAAGACGCACAAATCGAACTGGTTTCGATTAGAGAAAAGAACGCACGGCCGCAGCCACTTGTCGCACGGAGAATTCGGAGCCGGTGTGCATGAGGTCGTAGAGAATCATTGTTTTCTTTAAAAAAAAATGCAATAGTCCGTTTTGTCCGTGAAAGAACGCGTCTGTGTGCAAAGCCCTTTACCTGGATGAGGTCGGAGGTCAAGACGTGGTGGTGATGGTGGTGGTGGTGGTGGTGGTCCAGAGCCTCCTGTATGGCCACCTCCGTCCCTAGGATGTTCTCAGGCATGATGACGTTATGCTCCGAGGGCACCATGTCCTCCTCGTGGCCTTCAACCCCTTCAGCTTGCAGCTCCTCCACGTCCACTTCCAGGCCTTCCACCACCTCCGCCTCCAGGCCTTCCACCTCCACCTCTTCCTCCAGGCCCTCGACGACGTGGGCTTCCAGGTCCTCGACGTCCACCTCCGTCTCCAGGCCCTCCACCACCTCCGCCTCTAGGCCCTCCACTTCCACCTCGGCCTCTAGCTCCACCACGTGGGTCTGCAGGCCCTCCACCACCTCCGCATCCAGGCCTTCGATGTCCGTCTCCAGGCCCTCCACCACGTGCGTCTCCAGGCCCTCCACCTCCAGGCTGTGCTCCAGGAGAATGCCCTCGTCTGTCATCACGTCGGACAGAAGCATGCCCTCGGGCACCGACACCACGATGTGCTCGCCATCGATGTGCGCCAGGCCTCCCATTCCTGCCACTGCAAACACAAACACGTTCAGCGTATCAAGCATTCCATTCCAAGGATATTTTGCAATATGTGCAATTTAAAGGACAACTTTGGTTTTTTACAACAAGGGTTCATATTTTAGATTGTAATTAGAGAAAAGAAAAAGTGAGTGTGAAAATGTTTTCATTTGCTTTGTTCTATTGTTTTATCGTGTTTACCGTGCTAAAATGTGGGGCATGCGTACGCATGGGGGCATGCGTACAAGTGGCTAAAGTAAGCAATTTACCCCGAGTGAGAGGACATTATGCTCTCATAATGTCCGCAGTGAGGGTGTTATCGGACGAGGCGCAGCCGAGTCCGATAACACCCTCACTCAGGACATTATGAGAGCATAATGTCCGACCCCGAGTGGTAAATAGCTTTTCTACCACTTTTTCCCGTATACATGAAAGAAAACACATAGTTGTAACTTGCAAGGATCTTAAGTTACAATCATTATTGCCTATAAAACTTCCGCCAGACAGCAGATAGTTCCACAAACAACATCTTCTACTCACCAACAGATGGCGCCAACTCCATACTAATCCATGCGTCTAGCTTACAGCTAAGCTAACGTCAGTTAAAAGCACCGTTCCGGCCGTAAATAGAGGCTGTTCGCTTCCAGAAAGGCATAGGTTCAGAGAAAAGGGGCTTTAAAGTTGGCGGATTGCATTGGATCCAAATAAATCGGCGACGATAGTACGCACGTTAGTAAACATAGGACCGCTGCGACCTTCATTTGTTGGTTGGGGGAAAGGTGTTCCGACTACCTCCTGAAGTCCCCGGATGTACACTGAGGCGCATTGATCTCGGACAAGTCCTCACAACTTTGCGGCAGTTGTCCTCTCATAACCTCCGGAATTTAGCCAATCAGAATCCAGTATTTGAACACGTGACTCGAAAAAGTGGTAGAATATGTCTTTTTAGACACAATAAGCCAGCAGTTTCTTTATTGCTATTTACAGTAACACTTCTAGCCCCCATAAGTCACATCTAACCATGAAAGGTTGCGTTGTATCTTGGGAATGGACTTATTCTGTGTAAAATGACATATTTAGCCACTTACCACTGAAATAAGAATCTCTAAAACAATAGAAAGAAGTAAATGAAATCAATTTAACACTCATCTTTTATATTCTTTAATTACAATCTAAAATATGAACCCTTGTTGTAAAAAACTAAAGTTGTCCTTTAAGTTGAAGTGCACAGGTAATGATAAAAGAACTAAGACTACTACTAAACAAGACTACAGATGGAACTGGAATAATAACACAGGGAACATTTATAAAATTTGAATTTAAGTTGATTAAATTAAAAGGAGAATTAGTGTGCTAGAGTTTTAGTTTTTCATTCAACAATGGTCTACAAACTATTTGAGTTTATGAAAAGATAATTCTCTGTGCATCAACTTAAATCAGGGGTCTTCAACAGGGGGGCCGCGACCCCTAGGGGGTCCTCAGAGTTAGTACAGGGGGCCGACAAATCTTTGTGTGATAGGATCATTCTTTTAAATGAACAACTTGAACCCTCGCATCCATATTCTGAAGAGAACTTTAGCCAAAAATAGCCGATCTACAATCTCTCAACGCCTCGAGCTTGTAGATCGGCTATTTTTGGCAAATAACTTTGGTGTAGAGGTAAAAAAAGAGCAGACCAAGTACAGAGTGAAAGGTCAAATTTACTAAGTAAACGATCAACGATTTAAGCGGTTACATGTCTGAAAAACACATTAACACAAATCCAACTGATGACAGTGCTGTCAAACAAGTCTATGAAAATCTGCAACAATATTTTATACAATATGTAGTAGGGGGTCCCTGCTTTATCTCAGTCTTAGCTAAGGGGTCCTTGGCCTGAAAACGTTGAAGACCCCTGACTTAAATAATACTTGCGGGTGACTTCCTATTAAATTAAATACTCTACTATTGCAAAGCACTGTTATTATGATGAAAAGCGCCGTTCACAATGAGACGGTCGGTCACTCGGTCTACTTTGTTCACCTACCAAGATCTTGCATGATCATTGCATGGGGCATCTTCAGCTCCTGCGTGTGCAGCTCCAACACCCCCCCGCCTTGGTCCATGTCTTTTTTCCTCTCTCTCCCAGAAAAGAAGACTGAAACATGCAGCATGGGACTTGCATTAATAGACAGACACTTCTTTCAGTGCGTGTGTAATTCAACATCAATGTGACAACAAGGACTGACCAGACCGACTAGTCAGGCGGACCATGAACAGACAGACAGTTCAGCATGCATACCTTCACATTTGATATGCCAAGGCGCTGCAGAAGGAAACCCGTAAGGTGTTAACGGCACTCCCTTCCATCAGCAGTCATCATAGTCCTGTATGCAAAGGAAAATACGGAACATGTTTGGCATACATTTAGAAAAGAGAAACGGTCTAATAATGGCCTAAAATAGGGCAGGGGTTTTCAAAGTGGGTGACGGGGCACCCTGGGGCTGGGGTGCCGTGACGGCAGTCCAGGGGTGTCGCGATATCATTTGATAATATTTAGAATTTATTTGGACACAAAATATTTAGTACAATTTTAAACTTGAAGTACACAGTTATTTTCAGTCAGTTATACCAAAATGGCTATTATCTCAACGTTTTCCTCGCAACATAATCACTAAAATATCGTCAGGCAGAAACCTCTGTCGCACAAAACTAGTGAAAACAGCCGATCTACAAGCACACAACGCCTCGCGATGTGAGGCGTTGTGTGCTTGTAGATCTCCTGTTTTCACTAGTTTAGTACATTTTATTGCGACCGTAGGTCGCATTTACTACCAAAACCTCTACCGGCTGTCTGTGAGTGAGTGAGTGAGTGAGTCAGTGAGTCCGTCACACTTTTGCCCTGCTCATATCTCCACAACCGTTGCCCCCATCCATGCCAAATTTTGCACACACACTCCTTGACTGCCAAACTACAACCTCCAAGGACCCCCGGAGCCCCAGGGACCCCCAGGTCCCTGGGGGACCCCCAGATGTAAAAAATGACCAAATGTGCAAAAATGACCAAATGACCACCCCAACGGGGCTGCTCGCGGGGAATTCCCGGGGACCACCGACTCCTGGTGCTCCAGAACGGATGCAAAAGTGGTGGCGCCCCCAGTGGAGGACCCCCTGCCACTGCAGCGCACATAAAATGCCGTAACTCGGGCTAGGAGCGTCCGGGAGAGCCGGGGCCGGTACCTATTCGTCCGCCAAGGCAACGCGGAGACCCCACCCCTCATTTCTCACATGGCCCTATTCTAGCGCCACCTTCAGGCCGATTTTTAAAACACATTTTTGGACACTGCTCCTACAGTTTTTGCCCTAAAATCACGAATATCACTACACAGCATGTCTACACTCATGTCATCAACATGGATCAGGAAGATTTTGAAAAAACACATTTTTGCCCTATTTGTGGAGATAAGCCACCTACGGTACTTATCTCCCGATTAGGGAGTCTTACTGGTAGATAGTTTAGTGCATCTTGTAGATCTGCTGTTTTCTCTAGTTTAGTACATTTTATAGATGATAAATACAAAACGAACGGTTTTGGACATACAAGGTTTCCACACGACAACGATATGCTATGCTATAAATATAAGGTGCTGGGAGTGAAAATTATAATGTAGGTGTGCCTCGGATTAAAACAATATTTATGGGGTGCCCTGAGACAAAAAAGTTTGGGAACCAGTGGTCTAGGGGTAGAGAAACCGTCATTAGAACACGTAGGGTTCCCGAAGGGTTCCACCCAGTTCAATTACAGGCTCCCCCAGAGTTAGTGTCGAAGGGTCCTTGAGCAAGACTCTGAACCCCTAGGGAGCAGGTTGGTGCCTTGCATGGTTTCCTCCACCATCAGTGTATGAATGTGTGTGTGACAGGGTGAATGTAGTGCACAATCTATGTAAAGCGCCTTGGATAAAGGCGCTATATAAATGCACCATAATGGCAGGGCTTGCCTGCTCAACCTTTAACTACGGATAAAAGAAAGCTGCACAAACAACAAAGGACATCTTTATAAATGCTTATAAATTCTAACAACTAAGTAACAAGGGTGCTGCACATGAACAATGTTTGTGCAAATAGCCACTGATTCTTTTATTTTCCCACATGCACAGAATTTCAACTATGACCCAACTCTAAAAACGTCTCTCTGTATACGTTTCACTTTCACCATACTGTCAGGCTGTCCTGGCTGGAGATGGTTGTTTTGTGATGCCATGCATATAGCAGTATGAGCTGTGATTGGTCTACTTTTGAAGGGGCAGACATACAGTATATTGCTGCTGTCGGGCTGAACCCCTTATTTCAACTTTCCTATATATTGTTTTGTAAAATCAATGCCCTACTTTGTCATAATAAAAGCAAAAATAGCCAATCTACAAGCTCACAGCGACGTGAGCTTGTAGAGTGGCGTTGTTTTTTTAAGGGAAAATGAAAGTGTGGTTAAAGTGACTCATGCTTTCCAGGTCTAAATAGGTTAAGTGCATCTGTGGGTTTTATAAATGAAACAATGACAAGAGCTTGTGATTAAATAAGTGAATAACTTACACTGGAACTATTGGAACACAGCTTTAACAGAAGGAACCGTTTTGGACAATGGACATAAAAGGTTTCCACCCGACAGTGATGCTATACAGACAGACCAACCATGTTCCAGCTGGCTTAGCTAACAACCACGCTGTAAAAATGACAAATAAAGTAGGAGCAGCCACTTAATATCAGCTTACCCTTGCAACGCATAACACTGGCTGATAACAGAAAGAGAAACAAGGGTAATGCTAATAATGAGTGTGGTGTGCATGCATGAAGAATGCAACCCCTTGTTAGTGTTAAGTATGGTGTCGTAATACAGAGCCCAGGATTAATGACACTTAAAAGCTGCAATCCATTACATAAGCTTTATGTCCTATTCCGGCGGACAGGTAATTGTAACATGGGATTCGAAGTTTGAACCCCATATCTACCGCTCATGCAGTAGATGAGGGAAAATCTTTTGGCCTTATGAGGCAGGGCACCTTGTGTCAACTATTAGGTGTCCTACTCCTACTCCTACTAGTGAAAATGTCTAAATCAGGGCTTGACATTAACTTTTTGAGGCACTTGTCCTTTGGACAAGTACATTTCCCATTCACTTGTCTGGGGACAAAAGTAAATTGTTGATATTTCTTCCTTAAATGCATGCATAGTAGTTTCAGTCAGACATTGAAATAGAATAAATAACTGATAACGACCCCCTTGCTCCCTCCACCCTCCACTCCATAGTGGATAGTCCATAATCTGCACACAGTACAAAGCTGCAAGAGCGTCACAGAAAAAGTGAAACCAAGAGCCACTTAATAGTCCAACGGACAATTACATTTTTAATGAGCTTGTCCGGAAGGATTTATTACTTGTCCCGGACAACAGGACAAGCCTAAATGTCAAGCCCTGTCTCAATGGAAGAGTGGGGAGACCACACCCAACCACTGAATGTAACAGTTATGTTGTAATAACTACACATTGGTCACCTCAAAAATAACGTTTTAGTCATTAAAATAAGTCCCAGATTGAAGCTTTTAACATGTGTATCTGGCTTAGAACTTGACTAACCTAGGCTTTATGTTAATACATAATGGTGAGTTTTTCCAATTCAGAGCTTTTGGGGGCAACGCTCTCGACACAGAACTGAAACACTAAACACAAGTTTCATGTCAAATTTACCCATGTCCCCCTCGAAATAGCACACAATTCAGTTTAAAAATATGCCTAGTATGTGGGCCTGTTTTCAATAACTCAACATACTCCTGCATTATGTGCAATTTGGAAACAGGTGGTACGCAGGACCATTGAGTGATTTATCACCTGCACTGAATTTCTTGACAGAAAGAAGCTCATAACATGTCTATGGTGGATTTGTATGAAACAAAACCTTTGCAGATAGAAAGAGGAGAATTCAAGCTTTCCATACAGCTGCAATGTTGGTGAGTTTAACGTTCAGACGCGTGAATCAAAACAGCACCCCGGTTTCGACAATGGAACAAGGGGGGAGCGCTTGTTTTCGGTGGAGATGACGGAGGCACGCCGGCGTTATATTATAAACACAATCTGATCTAGCAATCATGACAGGCTATTTATTATAATCACTAATTCACTATGAAGTGTCTTTAATTATAATTAAAGTAAAAATAGTCAAATAACAAACAAGGACAAATTGTTCTGCCCACCTTATCAAACCAAAATGCATAAACTACTGTAAATGTAGGCCTATTATAACTATGATAATGGTTCTTATTCTTAATTAGTCCCAATTATTAAGAATAATACTTGACCTTATAAATATAGAATGTTTATGATTATATATGTTATGAAACATCGCATAGTCGAGCGTTGCGAGTCTGCGACGGTCGCATGAGCCGACTAAGCGTCGTTACCGGCTTATGTGCCGTTATGGTCAGAATAGTAAATCTTCATCCCCCCGAATTTCGTCACCTCCGCGCGGTCCAGGCGGACACAACGGAGCGCTCCCTACCTCCGGTTCAGCCAATCACAAGCTTCCACTGGCGATACCGGGTTGCTGTTTTGATACACACCGTTCAGACAGGACTTTTCTGTTTGGATGTATGGGCTGTAGGGATGGGTATCGTTCACCTTTGAATCGATGCGATACCCTTTTCGATACCATTTTCGATATTTTTTATTTACTTTTAACTGCTCTACGGCTGCTGCGGTAGAGCAGAGGTGATGATGATCACACAGTGTGGCGGAGCGCAGAGTATAGACGTTGGATAATCATCATAATAATAAACATTATAGGCTATTGTTGGCTATTTTCCACAGTAACGAGTGTAGCCTACTAAAGCAGTCATTAAACTCTCAGTAGCCCAACTGTTACAGATGCGACCGACCAGGGGTGCGTTCCAGAGTATCGAAACAAGGTATCATTCGTTTTTACGTGAACCGATACCCGATAGAATCGACGTCATGCAATCGATACCATTAAAAGTATCGCAGACGATACCCATCCCTAATGGGCTGTCAAGGGTTGGTGTTGCAACTCTAGATTCCAACTCTAGATATTAAAAATAGAACCTAAGAGTTGATTTTTAAGTGACCCCTACATGCTCACAAGTCGGCTTATATTTGACAATTTGGCCAATGTTTAATTTGTCATTTTAGAGCTATCAAAGTCCTTAAATTGGCACTTTAAAAATGTGCAGATACCCTTTGTACACTTAAACTTTATGTTGTTTACTGTTGAGTGAGAAAACAATGTTGCACAGTAAGTTACTCATCTGGAGACCCCCCCAAAATTATTTGGGGACCCCCTGGGGTCCCGACCCACAGGTTGCGAACCACTGGCCTCAAACATCAAACTAGGGTGTCCTTGAAATTGAAAAGTTTGAGAAATGAAGAATCACTGATTTAAAGGGTGTGTGAAGTGAACTTCCTTCCTCTGCCCAGTGGCTCCATCCTGTGGGGAGAGTGTTTTCTGCTGGTGTTTCAGTCCGAGTAGTGTATCAAAGTGTATCAAAGGGTGCGTTCGGAAATGCGCACCGGTTCTGGTTAGGGTTAGTTTTAGGCATAGTTTTACTGAGGTTAGGGTTGGGTTTAGGCATAGTGTTACTGAGGTTAGGGTTAGGTTTAGGTACTCACTACACTGAGCACACAACCGGTGCGCATTTCCGAACGCACACTTTGATATACTCGGACTGAAACACCAGCAGAAAACACTCCTGTGCGTTTTGGGAGCTACTACAATGTAGTAACTACATGCTCCTCCACCAACCTGGAGCAGCATCATCATCCATGCATGTACTTTGAGGAAGTTAATGCTGTTGCCCAATGCCATCAGAGTCAGATAGATGTCTGTTGGCAGGAGAAAGACCCCTCAACGGCTGCCTGGGGGACTGGGACTGATACATGTAAGCCAGAACCACTTTGTTTTGTGTTTTTTTTTTTTTTTTTTTGGGGGGGGGGGGGGTCCAAATGGGTCTCTTGCCGGCCAATAATGGCAAAATAATAGCAGTGGCTTTAAAAGAGGAACAGGAGATACTTTTGTAATTTAATATTGGGTATTTCATCATTAAACACTGTTCTTATAAAAACCCAATCGTCTTCCTTGCTATTCGTGACTCTTTACACTTAAAAGCATTCATCAATGAATCAAGACTCCAAGCCAAGACTCTCTGCTGCAGCAAAACACATGCCCCGAATTTATGACCGCCAATGAAAGCACTGCAAACATTATGCAATGAAAACAGCAGCCTGGCTAGTGGTGCCAGTGGTGGGAAAAGTACTCAATTTTTTACTCAAGTAGAAGAATCAATACAGCAATGTAGACATACTCAATTCAAAATGTACTTGAGTAAAAGTACAAAAATATTGGCATCAAAATGTACTTAAAGTACCAAAGGTAAAAGTACCCAATATACAGAATGTCCTATTTCAAGTATTCAAATGTATTAAAAATCTTTTGAAAATAGCAGATCTGCAAGCTCACAGTGCATTCTGAACTCGAAATGAATACAGAGCTGAAGTGGTTAATGTATGTTTTGCAATAATAGTCAAAAAGTAACTAAGGTTTTTCAAATAAAATGTAGTGGAGTAAAAGTACAATATCTGGATCCGAGATATAGTGAAATAAAAAGTATTTTAAATTGGAAACACTCAAGTACAAATACCTCAAAATTGTACTTGAGTAAATGTACTTAGTTACTTTCCACCGCCCTGCCCCCCTCCACCCCCTCCCCTCCCCCACACACCCACTGATGCTAACAGCTAGCCGCCCAGGCTAACAGGGCAGCTTCCCCCGCCCGGCGCCATCTTGTTTAGCCAAAATAGCTAGCATATGCAACACGAACAAACCGACGCCTCGCCGCTATTCAAACGGCGCTAACACCTCAAAATGCACCCAGCACGATGCAAAACACACAAAATAACAATAAAAAATAAACCAGCCCATGCTATCTTTGTCTACGTGTGTTTTTCCACCTTTTTATTCGACGCCACAGCACCCAGTCTGGGGCTTTGCGTCGCGGCTAAAAAGCTAGCGTGCTAACGCGGCTAGCCCGCCGTTATCTTCCATGTTGTTTTGGGCGCTCGGGCTCAAAGAGGCCCGCTGCGGCCGACTGGGCCCCCGCGCCTCTCACGGATTGCGGATAATTTTACCTGATAACGTAGTGTTCCGAGTGTCGCGGTGGTTTTATCGCCCCTGTCGGCTCAGTGTGTTGTACTGGGGCTTTATTTTGGACGGTAAGCTAAGTGCGGCCTGCTGGTTTGGATCCCCGGGCGCTCTTTGCTAGGCCTCGGCCAATCAGGTCGCTTCCTGACAAACCGAGGCGCACGGAGCGCGTCCCATGGCCCGGGCGAGCGGCGGGCGCCGCGATTGGCCGGGATTGGTTGCCCGGGCAACCAAGTAACTGCTGCGCCGGTTAGGTTTTCTACTTCCAGTCCAGATGCCGTTTGTTCGTTTAAAAAGAAACTCTTTTTTTTTTTTTTACTCAAACACAAGTCAAACATGAGTTTACACAAGTCTATAATAAAGGGTCTTTACAAACGAATGTATGTTTTACTATAGACTGGAGTTTGGTAAAACCATGGGTAAAACTATACATTATATTGGATGTATAATAGCCTACTTCTGTTTTGTTTTAATGGGTTTTTAATTATTAATGTATGAATAATGCCTCATTCACACTACAGATATATAGTTGAACATTTTGCTTTGTAATTCAATGTAATCTCAATGGAAACCAGCTTTAAAGATGCAGGAGACCCTGAAAACGAAACTTTGAAAGCTTTAAAGCTGGTTTCCATTGAGATTACATTGAATTACCAAGCTAAACGTTCAACTATATATCTGTAGTGTGAATGAGGCTCTATGTTTTATCTTTAGTTTTACCCTGTTGAAAGCATAATTTATGGATTGCAGTGCACCATGTTGTAGGCCTACTACTGTCTCATCTGTCTGGCTGCAGCATAATGATAATAGAGTATTCCATCCATATTACATTTTAGGCTACTAGCTGTCATAACATTGTATCTGCCTCCGTTTTTTCATAATGTATGTGTTAATATATAGGCCTACAGATTGGTTAAATTACAGTTAAAAGCTGGTGGTGGTCATCATACATTACATTATATTGGATGTATAGCCTACTTCTGTCTTGTTTAAAATGGTCTTTAAATTATTGATGTATGAATAGGTCTCTTTTGTTTTACCCTGTTGAAAGCATCATTTACCATGGTGTACTGTCTGGCTGCAGTATAATGATAATAGATCGAATATTCCATACATATTTCTAGCTGTCCTAACATTTTATCTGCCCCCTTTTTTGTACTCGTAACTTGCTGCCCACCAAGTAGATTAACGCGATAACGTGGATAGTGTGTTGTCCCATCGACATTTCAAATAATGTGAATCAACGTCAATTACACCGTTATTACGAGATTGTTCTGTCATAATTCGGCAATGTACTAATCATGTTGTCAACGCTCAGCAGCAGTTGCCGGGCAACCAAATAGCCAATTAGTATTGCGATTGTTCCTCCGGGCAATGGGATGCGGCGTGTAGCCACTCCAGATGGAGGGCGGGGTGGGGTGGCCTCGTTTAGCGCTGATCCGGCCCGACTATTTGCGTCATGCACGGCAGAACACAGCATAACAGAACATAACAGAACACAACAGATCAGAACTCAACTGAACACAGCAGAGCATAACATAGCAGAACAGAACAGAAGAGATTCAGCCGAACAGAACAGCAGAACAGGACACAGCCGAAAAGAGCATAACAGAACAGATTCATTCAACCGAACAGCAGAAGTGAACAGGACAGGACAGGACAGGACAGGACAGGACAGGACACAGCAGAACAGAACAGTGCAGAGCATAACAGAACACAACAGCAGAACAGAGCATTTAGAGCAGGGGTCTTCAACAGGGGGTCCGGGACCCCTAGGGGCTCCTCAGAGTTACTACAGGGGGTCCTCCAAATCTTCCAATCCATTTTATATTAACAACTTGAACCCTGATGTCCATATTCTGAGATCTGTAGCCAAAAATAGCAGATCTACAAGCTCACGCTGCAAGGCGTTGTGAGCTTGTAGATCTGCTATTTTCGGCAAAGAAGTTTGGTGTAGAGGGGAAAAGAGCAGACTAAGTACAGAGTGAAAGGTCAAGTGTAGCCTGTCAGGTAATGACGGCCCAAGTGGTTAAATATCTGAAAACACAAAAATACACTGATGATTGTGCTGTCAAATGATGAAACTATATGGAATCTATGAACAGGTTGTGGGGGTCCCTGCTTCATCTCTCTCTCAACTAAGGGGTCCTTGGCCTGAAAACGTTGAAGACCCCTGAACAGAGCATAACAGAACATAGCAGAACAGAACAGACAAGTGACTCATTCTATGTATGCAATGCACACCTCCTTTTTGAATATTTGATTGAACACTGCTGCTTTTATCGGATAGATATTTTCCACTGTAAATATATTTTTATTTATTTTCTTCTTTTTTTCTTCTTCTGTTTTACAAGTGTATTTTTCCCTTTTTGCTAATATTGATGATATCCGTCTGTCATTCAATGTTATATGAGATGCATAAAGGTTTCCTATGTAAATAAGCCGAAAGGCTTTCTTGGATCTCCTTTTAGTTGACCTTGTACCAGTGAACTGTACGGTCATGAAACTGTACCTTTTCCTATGCAATCTTCTAATAAAGTTTTCAATCAATCAGGCCTATATTGTATCTGCACATTATATCGATCTGCCCATTTTCGAGAATGCGAAACCAATAAGCTATTGTACACAACCCCAAGGACTTTACTTAAATTACATCAAGTAAATTATGATATTTTGTATGTGTTTTATATAAATATTCTTTTCCCATTATTGTCCCATATTTCCCTGCTAATGAAACCTTGCCTTGTGATTCACTCTGTAATATGCTCAGTGCACTGAACGAGCCTGTAGTGTAGACAGTGTTCAGTCAAATGGTAGGCAAGGGTAACTAAGCATGCTTTCATTTGATAACTGCTTTTACAACCAACAATTAAACTAGGAATCACTGTTAATTGGGCTGCATCTCTTGTTACCACAAGATGCGATGGACGGAGTGGGTAGAGTGTTTTTGCAGGTCTTTCAGTCTGAGTGTATAAAAAAAGGCAACTGGGTTAAGGCAGCGGAAGCTTGTGATTGGCTGCGCGGAGGTGACGAAAGTCTAGGGGACGGAGATACACCTAAACCTAACCTCAGTAAAACTAACTGGTGAATGCTAACCTGGTGAAATGCTAACCTGACGACGCTGGTGAATGCTAACCTGGTGAATGTTAACCTGGTCGGTCCAACAGGAGGTCTCCACCTTAACCGAGGTGCTTTTTTGACACGGACAGAGTCGGACTGAAAGACCTGCAAAAAATACTCTCCCGGACAGAGTGCAGCTGCACTTAATGGTAGACTGGACTAATATGGAATAAGCTGCACTTAATGGTAGACTGGACTAATATGGAATAAGCTGCACTTAATGGTAGACTGGACTAATATGGATATGTTCAGAACAATAATAAATAGACATTTTTTACTCAAGGTTCTGGGTTGACTTTATTACATTTGAAACATCTAATTTTCAGAGGCACTCTCCACATGAGGGTGCATAGCTGTCTATAAGGCACAAGGCCTTTCGTGCATAAACATTTTGTTTGTTATTACAGTGGTATCCAAAAGCGAAACACTTCAAATTCATATCCAGATATGAAGTAAAAGTGCCTGGAAAAAAGCAGTACAGTACCTTCTTCGACGAAGAGAACATCTCAAATAAGAAATAGTGCTGCATTGTGGAATGCACCTTGGCACAATTAATTAAACAAGAAAATGTTCTCTTTTTCTTCAACAGCAGTTTTGTCATAGACTAAGGGCAGTGTGGTCCAGAGATAGTTGTATTGCCATGTCGGCAAACAGCAAAAAACAAAAACAAAAAACAACACAAATATAGAAGGAAAATCCTAACCTGCAGAAAAATCAGCACTCAAGAAATGTTAAAACGCCACCCACTAACCAGTGTGGGAGGTGTGGAATATTGGGCATTGGATATTGCATTTGGATCGTAACGAAGAAGATGCTCCACACATCAAAAGGTGGAAGGGGGCAAAAGACCAAACATGCAACACTCATATCCTTGCAGTCGGGCAGAAACCTTGTATCTCCATATTTCAATTTCAATATTTTCTTTTCTTGCAAGATTGTCACACAAAAATCTACAAGGCAATTTCTTTGCTATTTTCAAAACTTTAAAGTGGTTGAGTGTGTCTGAGATTTCTAATAAATATTTAATCAATTAAAAGTATTAACAAGGGGCTTGTGAGTAAATAATAACTACGTTGGATCCATTGGATCACAGTTTCTTCTTTTTTTTCTTTTTTTACATTTCCTGAAAAGAAACGTCTGTAGACAGACATGTACGCGAGGCGCCCGTCAAGACAGCGATGACATCACCTTCATCTAGCAAGGTTTTTCACACGGAAAATAAAAAGACAATACCCGCCATATATAATATACCTTCATTTCAATTACAATAACCGGACAAAGTCATTTACAGTCCATAAGTGTCCCAGCAGCCTCTCACTGTTCCTGTGAAAAAAGAAGAAGAAATATTGACTGAATTTGACAACGAGCATATCTTCTGGGAAGCTCCATATTTGGTCCATACAGCAAATGGAGTGTGTGTAATCATGTGTGCGTCTTCTTCTCCATGTGCAAGTCCGTTGGATGAGAGGTTTTCATGCTCGGGGGAAGAGAAATAGTTTGTGTGTGTGTGTGTGTGAGTGTTGTGTAGCTTGTAGTGCTCCATTGTGAATGGATGGACAGAGGTATTCCAGTGTACACAGGGCAGCAGTGGTTGTTTGTCCTGTTAGGTGAGGAGGAGGAGGTTTCAATCCTTCATCAGTGTTTACACTCAGTAGCAGCCGTCCTTCCACGACTCGTCGGAGATCTTCGTCATCCCCAGGGACCTGTCAATCAAATGAGAAGCTTGACCTGAGATGACGACGACTGACAGGAGAGAGACTGTGCTTAAAGCAGTGCTTCTTGTTTGTCTAAATCTCTGGGACCCCAATCTATACTACAAAACCCTTGTGTTGATTTTAAGTTATACCATGTAACTTTTTTTTATAAAACAAATCTTAAAATTGTCCTAACTGTTAAATCTCTAAAGTTTTAGAACACCCACTCCGTTGAGGTCAACCACATAAAATGTCAAGAGCATTAGCATTTGTCGCCATTTGGAACCATGATAAGTGATGAATATGTATGGTATATTGCAATATTATTCTTATAGTGACAGGATCCAGTGCCTAGATTGTCTAGACACTTTTCACTTTCTACACATTTAACCAGGGCTGCAAATATTGATTATTTTCTTAGCGATTATTCTATCGATTACGTTTTCGGTTAATCGAATAATCAAGAACGCGGTTAAATATTTTTATAAATTCAAATCATTGAATTAGATAGTAGATAGCCGATCTACAAGCATAACAAATATCTATGTACATTTTCTTTGTTAAATCAATTATCGATTATTTTGAATCACTTAAAGTATATCGATTAGTTTGATTAAAAGTTGTCACCTTCTGGAGGGCTGTGCAAGTCTGCTGCGGCCATTGGGTGATGGTGCGACCTGCCCTCTGCCCACCACTGGCCGCCCTGTCCCGGCGGAGGCTCTCCCGGCCGGGTAGGCCCCTCCGCCCGCAGGGCCCGGTGACTGGACCCTGCGGACCCCTCCTCCCGCGGCAGGCCCCTGGATGACGGGCAGACCCCTGGACTGCTGTCGAACCGCTGCCATGGAGCCCACAGGCGGCATGGCTTTCACCGGGGCCCGCATGGAGAGAGGAGACTGGCCACTGGCCCGTAGCCGACTGCTGGTCATACCTTCAGGAGCAACCGAAGAAAAAGAAAAGAAGACTATTCATTAACACCCAAGGGGCCAAACTCTTTCAGTAACGAGATACGGCCACTGGAGGTCGCTGTGCCAAAACTTAGTTGTCTCGTCCCTCAACGAGACAAAGAAGGGTTAATTTGGTTACATGCAGCTGCATGCATCCTGTGTTGTCTGTGAAAGACCCTGGTCCATACGTCATAACGTGGCTGCATTGATTTCTATTCTATGCTGAAACATAAAAAGGGCTTTATCTATGAATAAGGTGCAAAGAACGCCAGGGAAGCAGAGATCTGCCTGTTTTCACGGCGACACTTTACCGCGATGGTCGGCCCCGGTTTGGATTTTAGTTTCGCGAGCGTTTGTAAACAAAATTAATGGATTATCCTCCTCAATCGTCAGCGGACACTCACGTGCACACGCGCGACGCTTCCGAGGCTCTTCAAAATTAAAGCGTAAGTGAACGACGGCAGCAGAAACAGCTAGAAATGTTAGAAACCTTGGCTTCCCAAGTTTTAATGGCGGAGTTATACTTAGTTGTGAGCGGGAGTTGCACACCGGAAAAAGTGGATCTGTAAGCTCACAATGCTTGTAGATCTGCTATTTCTGGCACGCAACTATTGTACGTTTACATCAGGCTTAACAGTGCATATCGATGATATCGATTTCTTGTAAGGGAACAGCCGAAAGGAAAAGAAGAAGAGGAGATCACAACATGATTTGCGCATAATGGTTTTGGTCCATGGTTCTTCAACAGGGGGTCCAGGTTACTACTGGGGCCACCAAATTATTGTATGATATAGGAAGGTTTTTTTTTTAAATCTGAAAATAGACATTGGTCCAGGCCAGGGTAATTGTAGCGCCCTTCTTTGTCTAGGGTTGATTGCAGGTGTGGTAGTCTCAAAAACATATATAAAAAATAAAAAATAAATAGAAAATGATGGTCCTTGGACAAAACATAAAATTGTATTTAATTGTATCATGCTAATAAAGTGCTCTGTGCTCAAAGTGAAAGGTGCAAAAAAAAGCGTGTTGGTCAAAGGGCCTTATACAGCACTGACGAAGGTCCTATGACAATGAAGGCATCAAAACTGCAGCATCACTTGGAGACGACCCAGAATGCTTTCATATCTCTCTATGGTCATCAGACATCGATGAGACAGTTGGCCAACTATGGTGAGCTAGCTTTTAGAGCCGCTCATCAAGAGAAGGACAGAGTTACCTTGCTGTGGAGGAGGAGGCCGGGTTACATGTGGGAGGGGTTACATGAGGAGTGGTTACATGTGGGAGGGGTTACGTGTGGAAGGGGAGGGGTTACTTGTGGGAGAGGTTACGTTGTGGAGTAGCCTGGGATCGCTTCCAATTTCGGGCAGAAAGACTGGTGATGCGAGGTTACGTGTGGAGGGGGAGTGGGTCAAGAGGGACATGGGGTTACGTGTGGAGGGGGAGTGGGTTACCTGTGGAGGGGGAGTGGGTTACCTGTGGAGGGGGATTGGGTCAAGCGGGACATGCGGTTGCCAGAGCTCTGGAGGTTAGCCTCCATGCTGCGGCTGTTTCGCACTGCTTCTAGAGAACGCAGGCTGGTGCGGGGGGCCAGGTTAGGCATGCTGTGCCTCAACTCCTCTGGAACACACACACACACACACACACACACAAGCACACGCACGGACAGACACAACAGACCCACACACACAAACATGTCACATTTGAGAACAATCAATATTAAGTACAGCATAATTGTACAGGTGTCTGTCCTTGTTATTCCAGTCATGTGTGGTGGACTGGTGGTGTTGCTGTTGTGCATCTGCCCTTTTGCCATTGAACTCAAATCCCAGGACTTTTATCTTACTTGAATTAAGTGTTTGTGATTGCAGACAGGAGCACATGACCCTAGCTTGGGAACAACGGATGTGTGTGTGGGATCTTAAGTGATGTTGATTGCCCACATCCGCGTGGCTGCAATTACTGTATGCTCTGGTAATGTCAGAGCAAAATGACCGCAGTTCTTGTATTTGTTTTACTGAAGTTAAGATTAGGAAAAAGGTTAGGTTTAGGCATAGTTTTTGGGGCGAGCGTTCTTGTATTCCCGGGGACCCCCAGGGCTTTTTGAAGGGGTTCCAGGGGGTCCCCAGACAAATCAGTTAATTTAGGAGCAAAATCAGTTTAACCAATTTAACCTTATTTTACACTATTCGAAAATATCTGATTTATAAGCTCACCTTTATTTTTTTCCTAAATCTTTATCCCACGATTTTGTAACCCATTTTTCACCCGGTGTCAATTATCTAAAGTAATACTGGGCACTACACTCCCTCTGCCAACCTGGAGAGTCGAAACAACGGACTGACCTCATGCTTCCTTCTATGCATGAGGAGGAGTCCAAGTCGCTTCTTTTCACCTGACAGAGGGGAGCTTGCCCGGTTGGACGTAGCGCGTGGAAGGAACACGTTATTCTAACCAGTTCCTTTCCCCTCCATCAGAATGACATGAAGATAAAACAGGTGGGAGAACCACTAGGGAATGGATTCAAGCTCACGCTCTCACCCTCGCTCTTGGCGAACTTGAGCAGCTCCGCGCTGGGCCCCTGCAGCGAGCGGCGGGGCACCCTGGTGCGCGGCGGCGGAGCGCCCAGCCGGCCGCCGTAGTCCTGGCCGTGGTTGGAGGTGGAGGGCGACAGGCAGCGCGGCGAGCCCAGCGGGGACGGCGTGAAGCGGTGGCGGCGCTGCGGCAGCGAGCAGCACTCGTCCTCCTCGTCCTCCAGGCTGTAGCTGTCGAACTCCTGGTCGCTGTGAGCAGGGTTATTAGAGAAGTTATCATACGTTAAATAAGTTGTTACTAGTAAGACACGTCAGGGCGCCCTAAAGGACGAGGTTGCGCCATGTCTTGGCCATCTGGCCAGTGATGTATGTCGGACCAGTTACCCATATATGGAGACCCCTGGCACCCATATATAGAGATCTATGTACTGTATATGGAGATATGCTGTGAGAGCCCAAACATGCTTACTCAGTTATTCGTTATGTGAAAGTCAAGTCCTATGATGTCTATGACATCTGACATCATACATACAATCCCTTTCATGCCCATACATGGAGATCCCTGTCTGTAGAACCAGCCACACAGATATGGGCTGTCTTGGCCATATGGGTTAGGGTTAGGGTTGGCCTAACGAAAACTAGGCGTGACAAAACATTTTAGTATTTTGGGGGGATATGAAATCTTATATTTCGATATTCTTAGCTCTGCCTAGAACAGTCAACAACACCAGGCATCCCTCTAGTGGACACAGAAGTCAAATGTCTACTATTTTCAGATGATCTGGTGTTATTGTCTCCCACCAAAGGATTACAGCAGCACCTTGACATCTTGCACAAATTCTCAAAGAAGTGGGCCCTGACAGTAAATCTAGTCAAGACAAAAATTATGATATTCCAAAAAAGACAAACCCCCATGAACCAACAATTCTTTCTAAATACGACAGCACTAGAACACACAAAAAACTATACATACCTTCGCCTAAACATCAGTAGCACAGGAAACTTCAACAAAGCTGCAAACGACCTGAGAGAATGCCATCAAAAGGAATGTCAAGCTAGACTCCCAATAAAAATCTAGTTAAAGATATTAGACTCTGTTATAGAACCCATCTCCCTCTATGGCTGCGAGATCTGGGGTCCCCTTGCCAAACAAAATTTTGAAAAATGGGACAAACACCAAACCGAGACGCTGCATGCAGAACTATGCAAATCCATCCTCCGCACCCAACGGAAAACAACAAACAATGTTTGCAGGGCAGAACTAGGACGATACCCACTCATTATTAAAGTAAAAAAGAGAGCACTTAAATGTTATAACCACCTAAAAGAAAGCAACCCAGACATGATTCATAACATAGCCCTCAACCATAGTGAAAACCTACAGGGATGCCCACTGAGTCAGCTGGCCCAGGGACTCTGGGCACAAACGCAAGCACAACTACCAGACGGAAAACCCATTGGACCAAACCAGATTATAAGAAAACTAAAAGAAAGCTACCTGACGCACTGGAAAGAGACAACCCAAAGCCAAAGCAAAATGGAATGCTACCTAGCACTAGTAAAAAGAGAAAAACATTGGCAGAATATCTGAGCACGGCCTTGCAATAGAGAAAGGCTGCCACAGACAGACCACACTTCCAAGGGAAGACAGGCTATGCACCCACTGCACACAAATTGTGGTGGAAACAGAGCTACACTTTCTAACCACCTGCCCACTATACCAAGACATCAGAGACACATACTTTCCACAGATTACACACACCCGAAGTGAGTTTGTAAACATGACCAATGATGAAAAACTCCCATACCTACTGGGAGAATTACAACAATGTGCGAACACAGCAGCAAGATTTGTGAACTGTTGCGACAAAAGATGGCTAGAAACCCAACCACCCTAAGGACTACAAACCATGGATTGACATCTAGAACCTACTGCACACATACAGTATGAAACAGAGCTGCTACCTTTAAATGTGACATAGCTCTGTTTACACAATGCTGTACCCCCTCCAAATATGTTCCCCATTTTCAACTGTTTGCTTGCTTTGGCAATGTAAACGTATGTTTTCTCATGCCAATAAAGCTCCTTTGAATTGTAAGCCTTGTTGTTAAAAATTATCAATAATATTCATGTAAAAATAGCAGATCTACAAGCTCACAATGTATCGCGACATCTTGTGAGCTTAAAGATGTGCTATTTGTGCTATATGTCTGAGATTTGAATCTTGCCCCCGACTACCCCATATTACAATAAAAAACTAAAACACTAAATTAAAACTAAAAGAAATATATAAAAAATAAATAAACAGGCAGACTTTCCTTGAAAACAAAATAAAACAAAAAGTCAAAAATAAATAAATGTAAAAATGCAGAACTATAATAACCTTGCGCTGTAGGTGCCTCCACCTCCTCGCCGCAGCGACTGCAGAGAGGCACAGGAGCTGCGCCGCGATGCGGACGCAGAGTTGGACGTAGCGTAGTCCTGCCTCAGACCTGAGGGAAAAACACACACAATTAGAGATGCCGCCGATTATCGGCAATGGGTCGGATCGGCTCGATATGAAATGTTATTAGTGTGATCAGTGATTCCCATCAAACACAACTAGCAGGCGCCAACACATTGCTTGACTTTCTGCTTTTAAAGAAATATGCGATTAAAAACAGAAATGTTATTGAATACAACAATATATTATTGTGACATGGTTTGTTTTTTGCCTTGAATATAATGAAGCCAGACTATATTGCCATACTGTCTGAATGGGAAAACATTTTCTTTTTTATTTTCTTTTTTCATTAGGAGGAATTTCCCTAAGACTAAAATTGTTCATGCAATTAATCAGATTAAATATTTTAATCGATTGACAGCCTTAATAAATAATAATATTACCCCACTTGATTGGATCGGTGATTGATCGGTATCGGGTGATCAGACTTAGGTGACCGGTTCCAAAAAACCTGATCGCCCCATCTCTACACGCAATACATGGGAGACAAATACTGTAGCCGTGCCCCCTAGTGGCTAAACCGTTAAACGTGTCAACTAGGGCAGCAACAATTGTCAATTTCACTGTGTCGGATGGAGTCCAAAACCATTCCTTTTTTTTTTTGTCATTATAAGGATTAAAATAGTGAAAATATCAGATCTAGAAGCTCTGCATTGCGAGGTGTTGTGAGCTTGTAATCAAGAAGCAAATTATTTTGGCTCATACAAAATATACATACTTCATTAATCAAATCAAATCATTTTTAAATTATGGAGACACGGGGAGAACATGCAAACAGAACATGCAAACTCTACACAGAAAGGCCCTTTTGCTAACCCGACCTAGGGTATGGGCACTGATGCCGCAGAGGAGAGAATACGTCCTCAGCGGGAATTGAAACCGGGACCTTCTAGCTATGAGGCGACTGCGCCACCGTGCCTGATTGACTTCATATTTCCTTATCAGCTGCCTGTTATATACAGATATACAGTACTCTTTAGACTCTGAGGGGAAAGCATTTATGGCTTCTGTGGTGAACGCGACGTGCATTGGCAAGGCACGACTAGAGATGGGACAATAAGCGATATTATCGTTTATCGCGATAAAAAACACTCACGATAATCGTATCGTGGAGATTTAATTTATCGTGATATCGTCCACCGTCATGCACTGGGATCAATTCACCTTTTATATGCAGAGCTGCATATCCGGTACCACTTAAACCCTCTAGCCTATAATTGGTAAAACGGACCTGTAAACAACGTACTTGATACAGACTTTTTCCCCACTCTCTACCAAATCCCTTTACCAAAAAAAAGCCGATCTACAAGCTCACAACGCGTCGCAACGCGACAAGTTGTGAGCTTGTAGATCTGCTATTTTTTGGCAAATGTTCCGCTCCAGGATAATGGATGTTGGGGATATTTTGATTATCGCGATAATATCATAAATCGCAATATCTTTGGTCACAATAATCGTAATATGACATCGTCATATCGTCCCATCCCTAGGCACGACGACTACTCACTCTCCTCCTGGAGGCGGGCCATGATCTGCACGTCGGTGAGGTCCTGCAGCTTGTATCCCATGGAGATGGAGTCGTCTGACGTACTGAGCTCGCTGTCAATGGACGACTGTGAGCTCAGGGCCGAGCGCACGCCCATCACACCTGAAACCCAGACATACACCACTTTAACCCATTTAGGCCTAAAATTATTGAATGCTTTAGCCAGTGAAAAATAGCAGATATACAAGCTCGCAGCGCGGCACCGAGTGCCGCGCTGCGAGCTTGTAGATCTGCTATTTTTGAAAAAGTCGTGAAAATGTGTGCAAATCTTTGAATATATGTATGTATGTATAATGTATAAATGTATGTATGTATAAATATCATTTTGGGGGTCCTTCACATGAAAAGGTTTGAGAACCACTGACATAGTAGTCTCTCAAGAACAGACTAACCGAGCTCCAGTTAAATGAAAAGGACCTTTTCTTTGACGATGGCTGGCCAGATTGTTGACATACAAACATTGTTTTTTCAAAAAATCTTAGAAGGATTCAAAAGACACTTCAAAAATCTAATTTTCACGATTTTTCAAAAATAGCAGATCTACAAGCTCGCAGCGCGGCACTCGGTGCGATATGTCGGTCTGACATTCAGCTATGGCCTGTGTTCGAATGGATATGTTCTTCTTGCAGTCCAGTAGAGATGGAGCTCGAAACAAGGGCCCGCTACAAACTCGATAACAAATGTATTGAGTACCCACTACCAGGTATCAATAAGCTTTGGGCTTATCAAGCTTGTTATCGAGCATAGCGGCCCATGACGTCATGAAGCGAGAATTAAATTATTACAGTACTATTCATTCATAAAATAAAGCCAGATTGTTTCAATGATATTTAATGAAAATATATTTTACTTTTGTCATCTTCATAGATGGTGGTCACTGCCACAAACTCAGTCACAACAACTGGCCAATACAAAAAGATACCAGTTACAGTATGTTCAGACTTTTTCATCTCGCGGCTTTCCACAAAACATTAGAAAACGCTCAATAGTGGGCTCGATAAAAGCCCGTCTCAATAAGCAGGATAGATAAGATGCTCATTATCAATAAAAATGAACGAGCTCCATCCCTAGTAGACATGCAACATTTTTGGGTCTCTCAATAATGCATAATTGCAGGTACTGACGTATGTCGTCAAAGTCAATTGATGCCCAATATATCGGTCTGGCTCTAGACACTTTGTGCTGAGCCCTTCAGCATGCATCTGGAATGTCCTTGTCTGGTGATAATGCACAGGGAAAACTGTATGCAAAGTCTGCCTGCCAGGCCTGTCTGTGTGTCTGTCTGTCTGACTTCCTGCCAGGACTGACTATCTGTCTATTTGCCTGGCAGGCTTGTCTGTCTTTCTGTCTGTACACATCCATAGCACTGGACAACAACATTGACATCCAGGGGCATTTGGTTATGTAAACTATTAGAAACGGTCACCCTCACAAGCCAAGCAACAAGTCCACAGATTCATGCAAAGATTTGGTTATTTATAGAGTTTGCACAACACCACAAGCATTGTTGGTCTTTGCACAGGTCTTTGCACAGTGGGATGTGCATGGCGGGTCAACTAGTGTATTAAACGCTTATGTCCCTGCTAATCTTATGCTAAATACTACTAATTTATTATCATCGTTTTAGTGTAAAAAGTACATTTAGCCGAAAGCAAGGAAATCCATTTAGCTGAATCAACAATGAATGGATAAACATGTTCGCAATATGCCCTACTTTTAGGCAGCGTTTAAAATAAGATCGGTTAATTGGAATATTATATGAAACATTTCCAAATTACTTTTGTATAGTAGTTTTTAGAGTGTTGCCCTACTTTTACACTAGTCATGTACCATTATGTACAAAATATATGTACAGTACTATATGTACACGAACATTGTTTACATTTCAGTGAAATGAGTTGCGGTGCACATCCCTAGTGTCTAAAACACAGGTGCAAAGTATTTATAACCAATACTGCCACAAAGCCAAGCTCACTGATTTTAACATACCGGTAGTTCAGTAATTCACCACACACACACATGCAAACGCGCTCGCGCACACACCACGCACGCACACACACACAGCTTCAAACCCAGTAGTACACACAGCACATCATTTAGTACTTAAATTCCATCTCAACCTCCAACCATCGTTACTGCAAATCCAATTAGAACAGTGTTTCTCAAACCTTTTTCATTTCCAGGACTGATTTTTACACAGTAAAATCCTCAGTGTTAAACTAACTATCAGTAAACCCTCTCAAGACACCCCGGGACCCCCAGGGGGGGACCGCCATGGGTCTTTAACTCTGAGAGTTTATTTAACTCTCTGACTTAATTAAACACAGAAGATCCCAGAGGATCCCAGATCTAAAAATGTTGATTAAATGAGTGACCGTGGCCTGAAAGGAAAGAGGTTGAGAAACCAGTGCTTTATAGCAGTGGTTCTCAACCTGTGGGTCGGGTCCCCACATGATTTTGGGTGGGTGGTCCCTCGATGACTGTGGAGTGACAATTTAAGGATGTTTTAATACCAACCATTACTGCACCAAAAGTAATCAATGAACTATACTATAAAAACTGGTCAAACATGTAATTTTAAGAAAAGAAAATAGACAATCTACAAGCTCACAACACCTCGCAATGCGAGGCATTGTGAGCTTGTAGATCTGCTATTTTCACAATATTTTTCTGTTGAACCGAGTCAAACAAAATTGAATGCCTAAACTCCTACAATTCTAAGTGCTTAAGTTGTCAGTGCGTGGGGGGGGGGGGGGGGGGGGGGGTCCCCAGTTCAAATATGGTGATTTTTAGGCCTGAAAAGGTTGAGAACCAGTGCTTAATAGGACACATTAATGCATGTAACTTTTCCAATGCAGTTACAGCACAGATGCTGTGCAGAGCAGAGGCACACCGTGTGTTAATCAGGGCTGCAACTGTCCATTATCCCTTTAGCCTTTATTCTATCCATTGCTTTTTTGATTAATCAAATAATCTAAAAGCACTTTTTTATTTTATACTGTATATCAACAAACTGATTAACATCTTAATACTTATCAAAATGATAAGCCTATAATAACATGCCCAAAATAGGGATGGATTATTGCAAGATCTTATTATGTTACAGATGATCAAGTCCTTTCTATGATCGATTTAATTTCGCTGACGCTGGGTTTCATGGTTGCACCCGTAGTGTTAATCTCATCATGCCATACCTGAGTTGCCACAGGTTAGTAGGGTGGATTTGTTAGTTGATTGTGGTACCCAGGAGAGGTCAGGCCTGAGCTGGCGGTGCCCGCGTCCCCCGAGGGGCTGCTGTACATGTTCCTCCACCGGGACGCTGCAGGGGACATGATGATGGGACAGGACAAGGGACAAAAATAAATTACAGAAGAAAATAAACTCATTGTCTTAAAACGTAATTAAACATCAAACATATAATTTTCGGAATGTCTGTCTGAGTGAGTGTCTGTCTGTCTGTCTGTCTGAGTGTCTGTCTGTCTGAGTGTCTGTCACAGCGTTTCTCCTCAGTGGCTGGAGCAATTGATCTGAAATCGCATCACCATTAGCATATGAACACACCTGACATAACTGTGAAGCCTGTTTGTCACTTTCACAAATCATATGCTGTATATTAGCATTTTTATGGTGTAACCACTATCTATTCTGCATCTAGCATGAGGCATATCTATTCTGCATCTAGCATGGGGCAACATGTTTAACCAGCTCTGTGTGCATGTGCGTGTGTGTGTGTGTGTGTGTGTGTGTGTGTGTGTGTGTGTGTGTGTGTGTGTGTGTGTGTGTGTGTGTGTGTGGGTGGGGGGGGGGGGGGGGGGGGGGGGGGGGGGGGGGGGGGGTGTTGGCTGGCCCTCTTTCAGATGTTGTCATGTAGATCGGTACACAGTATCTCTGTAGCCTTTAAACGAAACGGGTATTTCTTACATTGATGCTCCTACATATTATCATGCAAGCACCAGAAAGTTACTTTCCATCCCTCATATACTGTGTGCACAGTGCACACCCCATAACCCACACACTGCACATCATTTCGGAGCTCATATCTTTGAACGGGTAAGAACTAGTTTTCAATAATCGCTAAAAATCTCATGTAAAAAGAATATGTATTTGGCATCCCTCTACACCAAAACTATTTGCCGGAAAAGCCGATCTGCAAGCTCACAACTTTGTTGATGGTCGTTGATGCCACATGCGGCCTCCACCTTCATTTACTGCGGCCCGCAGGTTAATATGGGAAATAATGATATATTATTGATTTCAGTTGTCTACATTAGTAGCTTAATGACTTGTCCTAGTTTTTTTTTTCTCTTTTTTTTCGTCCAATGTATTTGTATTTAAGTTCATAAAGTTAACATAAGAACATTGTTTTCAGGATTCCGATTCAAAAATAGGTAAAAGTAATTCAGGATTCCAATTCAATAATAGCAAAAATATAGTGGCCCTCTCCATCATCAAAGTTGCCCACCCCTGTTGTAGATCAATCTTGTAGATTGTAGAGCTTTTATTTTCGGCAAATGTTTCCTCCAGAATAGGGACTCATATAGGGCTCAAGTGCTTGAACCATACTGTATATTCTTAATTTACCGGGACCCCTCAGGGGTCTGCGTTCGCCCTCTCTTTTTTTCCTCTCTTTACATTGTTTACAACAAATCTCTTCACCGCTGCAATGCGTCATCAGCTTGTAAATCAGCTATTTTCCCCAAATGTTTTTGTGCCAGAATAGCGACACTAGAGATCATGTGGTTAAGCATATACATCATGATGACGTGCGTAAGGTGTATCAGTACCTCGCGTTGAATCGGTGAAAAGTTGGGAACAAAACTTTAGGTTGTATGCACACAACCACAAAAAAAAACCACAAACCTTTTAGGTAGGTCATTTCATAAAGCCAGAACATAATGCTGAGAACAACATGTCCTATATTTGACATAAAGTGGAACTCGACGACGAGGGCATAATGTTCCTTACGTACACCTGTTGAAAAGCACCTCCATTGTTAGCCATGCATCCATGTGTGGACGCTATGGTGCCAGCAGGCATCACTGTTGGAAAGTTACTAAAGTACCTTTACTCAAGTACCATACTTAAACCATTCAGAACGGCTACACACTATTGTGTATTATTATTTTATGCTTTAACTATTGAAAAATAGCAGATATACAAGCTCACAGCGCGGCACCGAGTGCCGCGCTGCAAGCTTGTAGATCTGCTATTTATTTTTTTTTAATTGTGAGATTTTTAATTTTGACCCGATTCTATAAGTGTCTTTTGAATCCTTCTAAGGTTTTTGAGCGGTGGTCACAACGCTCCTATACGTGGCCGTGTGTGTGGGTCTGTCTGTCTGTCTGTCTGTCTCCGGGTATGTAGCCTGCAGTAACCTTTTCTGACCACACATGTTAAGGGAGGGGCGCTGTTGCACACACACACACACACACACACACACACACACACACACACACACACACACACACACACACACACACACACACACACACACACACACACACACACACACACACACACACACACACACACACACACACACACACACACACACACACACACGCTCAGTTCACACGAGTGTGATTTTTTTTTTAAAACCTATGTTTCTACTGTATGTCAGCAATCTGACTATAGCCATCGTCAAAGAAAAGGTCCTTTTCACTTAACTGGAGCTCAGTTAGTCTGTTCTTGAGAGACTACCATGTCAGTGGTTCTCAAACCTTTTCATGTCAAGGACCCCCAAAATGATATGTATTTGGCCAAGCAAAATTTGAGTTACAAACGTTCGCTTAAAAAATAAATATATTCAAAGATTTGCACACATTTTCACGACTTTTCAAAAATAGCAGATCTACTAGCTCGCAGCGCGGCACTCGGTGCCGCGCTGTGAGCTTGTAGATCTGCTATTTTTCAATAGTTAAAGCATTCAATAATTCTAGGCGTAAATGGGTTAAGTGAAGTTTTGAAGTATTTTTTTACTTTACTCAAGCATGTGAGCATCCCCCCCTTACCTTACCCCCACCCCCTTTTCCCCCCTACTCAGTACATATACTGTAGTGTTTTATATTGCGATGATATTTGAATGTTTTTTGTTGCTATTTCTATGTCCATGAATTGAATACCAAGGACCTCAGACGTAAACAAGGCTGTAAAGGGTTTATTTGGGGTGTTCCTTTAAGGCAGGGTGTTTAACTGTACTTGAACTGCTTGTACTGTTTTTTTTTTTGTCTAATAAAATATTCAATCAATCAACAATCAAGTCCATTTTTCAATACTTTACACTTCTACTCCACTACAATTATTTGAAAACTTTAGTTCTTGTAGAATTTGATTAACATTACAAAACATACATTCAGCCTATTGAACAGCCCATATGTTATATACAAAGTAACTAAAGGTTTTCAAATAATTGTGATAAAGTAAAAATCACACTCGTGTGAACTGAGCGGTGGTGTGTGTGTGTGTGTGTGTGTGTGTGTGTGTGTGTGTGTGTGTGTGTGTGTGTGTGTATGTGTGTGTGTGTGTGTGTGTGTGTGTGTGTGTGTGTGTGTGTGTGTGTGTGTGTGTGTGTGTGTGTGTGTGTGTGTGTGTGTGTGTGTGTGCAACAGCGCCCCTCCCTTAACATGTGTGGTCAGAAAAGGTTACTGCAGGCTACGGACACAGAGACAGACATACAGACATACAGACATACAGACAGACAGACAGACCCACACACACGGCCACGTATAGGAGCGTTGTGACCACCGCTCAAAAAGTACAATATGTGCCCCTGAGATGCAGTGGAGTAGAAAGTAGAAAGTATAATTACTTTCCAGCGCTGGCGGTGGTTGGTATTTAAACATGTGAGCTGAGCCGGGGCCGTTGGGGGAAGGTAATCCAACCCAGGCCTCATTCAGAGCTGGTGTGAATGGCTTTGTTGTTCCATGCTGTCGTTGGTGCAGGAAGCACTGGCTTCACGCCCCATCACTACCCAATGGGTACTTTTTTGTTGCCATACCTTAGCAACAGGCACGATTACAGTACATTTTATTATTTTTTCCCTGTAGCCAAGGTATGGCAGCTGCCACAGCTTGCCGTACCCAATTGACGCCTCTGAACTAAACGTGCTAAATAAATTAAAAAAACGAATCTTTGCACACACTAAAAAAAGATAACTATCTGAAGCTGTATTGTGTGTTTGTGAAACTAACTAAAACAAAGTAAAATCACAAAGTCACAGAAAATCGTATTTTCTGTTTATTTCATTGGCAAGTATTTTGGGTTGATGAAATCTCATTTCATTTATTTTTTTTGCTGTGCCAATTCTAGTGTGAATAGAGGGTATGCGCGTGACATCGTCATCATACTCGGAGGTTATGTGGGAATGCCGTACTGAGTGGCAAAAAACTACTTTCTGGCCTTGACAGCCCATACATCCAAACAGAAAAGTCCTATCTGATTTATCACTTTGCCACTCGATTTGCCATTCACTGTATGCATGCGCATACCCTCTATACCAGTGTTTCTCAACCACTGTGCCTGGGGACATTTGGTGTGCCCCAGAGAAGGGTCAAGTGTACCCCTTGAAACTGCTTGAAAGCCAGTATTGTATTTATCATTTTAAAAACAGCCGATATACAAGCACACAACGCCTCGTGGTGCGAGGCGTTGTGTGCTTGTAGATCTGCTGTTTTCGCTACTGTTGTGCGACAGCCTTGTATGATGAAGCAGCTTTGCGAAGAAACGTACAAATTTGAAACTTGGAGATACAAGGTTTCTTTCCGACAGTGATGACATTTACACCCCCGTATTATGTCGGTGTGCCCATGGATTCTTGGGACATGAAAAGTGTGCCCAAGCAAAAAAAAGGTTAACTGTGAATATCGCTCCATTTGGCTGTCGTGTTGTTGGTGTTCAGATGTGAGGGCCGCGAGCGCATTTCAGATTCTCACAAGTGGGCCCTGTACTGTACTGGTACGGAAGAGGATGAGCACCACTGCTGCAAGCTACAGTATGTGGGGCATTGTCAACATGATTCACAGGTTCTTCTTGCTGTTGTGAGCAGCAGTAAATAAAGCTCCGGTCACAGGTCCTTGTTGCTGTGAGCAGTAAATAAGACTAACTCCACCGCAGGGGGAGGTTGACGGTGTCACGACAACCAGGTGCTCCAAAACCTGGCCGGGAAATGATATGGTAGTAATAAAAAAAGTCACCGAAGCCTTTCTCGCATTCGTGCGAATTGAAACTCGTTTGAACACCGTCTTTTGTTAAGACGTGTAACGTCCTACATAACGGTGCAACAGTTAACTCAAACCAATTCGTGGACTGACTGGCGTTAGGCCTACATAGAGAGTGGACTTAATGTTCAGGCCAAGAACCCCTTAGTTGAGAAATAGATGAAGCAGGGACCCCCTACAACCTGTTCATAGATTCCATATAGTTTCATCGTTTGACAGCACAATCATCAGTGTATTTTGGATTCATGTCAATTTGTGTTTTCAGATATTTAACGACTTGAACCGTCAATACTTAAAAATGTTGACATTCACTCTGTACTTGGTCTGCTCTTTTTCCCCCTCTACAAAACCTCTTTGCCGAAAATAGCAGATCTACAAGCTCACAACGCCTCACGCTTGCGTTGTGAGCTTGTAGATCTACTATTTTTGGCTAAAGTTCTCAGGATATGGACGTTAGGGTTCAAGTGGTTGATATAAAAAAGGGGAAAAAAAGGTTTCTATCACACAAAGATTTGGAGGACCCCCTGTAGTAACTCTGAGGACCCCCTAGGGGTCCCGGACCACCTGTTGAAGACCCCTGGTTCAGAGAGCGGCTCAAAGAAGAACAATGCATGTGTTACTGTATGCATGGTGGAGTAGTGATAAGACTGATTCTTATCTTTAGTTTTGTTTTTCTTTTACTTTAGATCAGGGTTATCCAAAGTGCAGCCCAGGGGCCGAAAGTACTGTACATTATGTCAGGAGATGTAGTCGGCCCTTGGGTGTTTTAATAATTTCTAATGTGGCCCCCTTTGAAAAAAAGTTAGGGCATCCCTGCTTTAGATACAGTATAGTGTAGTTGGTCTCATGGTGCACTTTGTTCAGAGCCCTCACAAGAAAGCATTTCCTTGCATTGTGTGCAGCGTGTGCATCTGACTTTAAATAGCCTTGGCAGTGTGTGGACAAAGTCGCCAGCCTCTGTGGGCACCCCCGGTGTAAATAACGGTGAAGACACACTTACACTGGTCCAGACGGGTCATCAGTGTGCGGCGTGCCACCTCCGTCTCGGGACTGGGATGGTCCAGAACCTGCCGACACCACTTCAGAGGAGACTCTGGACCCATGTCTGCTGCCTGCTTCTTAGGGGAGACGTACAGCCTGCAGGGAGGGAGGGAGGCAAGACAAGTTAAAGAAGCACTTCCAATGATCCAATATATGATATCGGCTACACAAGGCTCACGGATTGTGTGAGCCCTGGATATACGCATGCTGTAAAAATAGGATTGGTACTATTTTGTACATGCGTCTTTCTTTTTTTTTTATACTTTTTATTGCAATGATTTCAATTCATAAATCACATTTTATGTCCATAGTTGCAATAATTTTCTTTTCTTTTTTTTTTTACATCTTTTTTAAACACGTGCAAAAACCCACCACCTACATAACACAATAAAAATACATGAAATAAAATAAAAAATAAAATAAAGAGGCTTTTTTTGGAAAATACAACATAAAAATGGACCGCAACAAAAAGAAGAGGGGTTATGTGGGCATGTTATCCTTGTACATGCGTCTAAGCGTTTTGTACACAGGCTCCTCAGGTCCTTGATGTAGCCAGGGGCTTTTCTCACGCGCACAGACAAAACATACATTTTCTGGTGTAGTCCGGCCGTAAGTTTCAAGCTAGTCTGTAGCGGAATGTTTGGATAAGAGCATTAAATACTTGTGTTGGCCTGCGAGGTATGCCCTTAAAGGTGCGGTAAGTGATGTTTTGGTTAAAACAAAAAAGGTTATTGTTAAGTGGTCTACGCTCATTATTCTGCTAGTAATCCTTGCTACAGAGTGTTTATTAGGTAACAGGGGTTTCCCCATCCGAACAGAAATAACTGAAAATACAGTTGGGATTCCAATTCCACCCAATCAGGAAATAACTCATACAGTAAAGGCTACAAGATAAGCAAGTGCAAGTGATGAACGTAAGGGAAAAAAAAGCAGTCCTCTGTTATTGAACAAACACTATACAGTCTAGCAATGATTACCATCTATGATTTACAAGCTCACAAAGTATCGCATCGACAGTTTTTTAATGATCGTTCATTAATAGTAATCAAGTCATGATTTGAAGTCATATCTCACAGCCTTACTGTGACGCGATGCGAGTAAATTCAATGGTAGTCTTTAAAAGACAAGAAAGCGTCCGCACACACTGACTGGTCACCAATCACAAGATCCTTGTGATTGGTTGTAAGACTAGCTCATGCAAGTTGTTCCGTATACCCTGAATAAGGCAGTTGTGTCTGCCGAAACATTGGCTGAAGCGTCCTAAAATAAACATTGGCACTTTGGCTACCAGTGTGTGCGGAAGCTTTCTTGTCTTTTAAAGAAGACTACCATTGAGATTATTTTTCCGTGAGCCGACACCACTACAAGGACTCTTCGTGTACAGTGATGCGAGTAAATGAATACCATAAGTCAACAGAACACCCTTGTACATCTCCGGGCCAAACCAATACAACTGGTTTTTCTTTACCCTAAAGCCTATCCTGTCCCAAAAAAACAGGCTTTTATTTGATTGCTTCCTGCCCTAGAGAGAGAGAGAGGTTTTCCAGACTCGCTCAGCAGCAATGGCAGCGGTGCTTTGCCCTCCATGGTCTGATCCATCGCTGCACATTACACTGACAAGAACTCTTCAAAACATCGTCGGCACTTCTACTGCAACAGGGACTGACGTGCAAAGCGGCGACGCTTAGCACAGCGTGAAGCCCACACAATACCGCAACACTGGTGACTGGTGTGCAGACTGTGCACTAGTAGGGGTGCAGTACTTGAACTAGACTAATTGATTTAATCGATTCCAAAAGATAATCGATAATTGATCATTTAATAAAATGATCATAGAAATGAATCTATCCTAAATTGGGGAAATTGCAAAGTGTTGTGAGCTTCTAGAATGGCTATTTTCAAAACAAAATGAAAATGTTTTGAGATTTTCTGCCTATAACTACATGCCCAAAACGGGGACAGATTTTATTTTTTAACCCATTTAGGCCTTTTCAATTAACTGGAGCTCAGTTAGTTTGTTCCTGAGAGACTACTATGTCAGTGGTTCTCATCTCAAAATATTTAGTTCCAGGGACCCCCCAAGACGCAAAATTTGAGTTACAAACGTTCGCTTAAAAAATAACACATATTCAAAGACTTGCACACATATTCACAACTTTTTCAAAAATAGCAGATCTACAAGCTTGCAGCCGCGCTGTGAGCTTGTATATCTGCTATTTTTCAATAGTTAAAGCGTTAAGTAATGTTAGGCCTAAATGGGTATAATCGATTAATGTGATCAGACCAGAACTGTTGCACCCCTAATCCTGGTGAACGTGTGAAGCAGTGGTCAATCACGTGGGATTGATCCCAGATAGAGTCAGTCCCACAAAAGCCTGCCCTGCGCCCACACTGGTTTTGAACCAATCTACGTTGGCAACTCATCTTCCCACTGGGCAAATACAAAGAGAGAGCCACGACGTTCCACTGGGATGAGAAACAATGCAGAGTTATCCAGGTCACACCGCCGTGGCCTGCCAGAGAGCACAGCCTCTCAGAGGCCACCCTTCGTTTGCCACCGGGTCTAAGCTGCGTGGATCTATTCTCCATCTATAGCTTAAAGGGCCAGTTCACCTCTGGGACAACCAGATCTTATTTTATTGTTGTTTGGGACACGATCAACACTATCCTGAGTTATTTTTTGTGTTCAATCTGTGTTTTGAGATTTTAGTATTTCAGCATGAAGGATGATGCATTTTGCATCATATGAAGCAGCATGATGACTCCTTCATGCTGAAATACTAAAATATCTCAAAAATCCAGAGTCAACATTTTTATCTAAACTCTTTGCTTCTGGGGGTCCCTGGAACAAGACATTTTGAGATGGGGGTCCGCGGGCCAAATACATATCATTTTGGGGGTCCTTGACATGACAAAGTTTGAGAACCACTGATATAGGCCCATTCTACTAATGTCTTCAAAATCCTAACAGTTTTCTGAAAAAAACGTATGTTGCTATATCAGTGATTCTCAAACTTTGTCATGTCAAGGACCCCCAAAATTATATGTATTTGGCCGCGGACCCCCATCTAAAGAAATGTTTGTTCCAGGGACCCCCAGAAGCAAAGATTTGAGTTAAGCCCTAAGCTAGACTAGATGCATCTAGCTTTAGGGCCACAGACCCGTTGGCAAAAACAAGCACGCCTCAGAGAGAGAGAGAGAGAGAGAGAGAGAGAGAGAGAGAGAGAGAGAGAGAGAGAGTCACACCATGGCCTGCTGGAGAGCACAGCCTCAGAGAGATTCAGAGAGTCTGAGCTACTTCTGAATGCTTATATTCAGAAGTATATAGAGTATACCTCTTCAGCCCTATATATTGGCCTATTGGTCTTTGACTCTAAACGGAAACAAATCCAGAACCTGTGAATGGAATATATTTCACGCCGTCACGGGCCACGGTTCATTTAGTCTGGGCTTGACATTAACTTTTGAGGCACTTGTCCTCAAGTACATCTCCCATTCACTTGTCCATGCACAAAAGTCACTTGTCCGGATATAAATTTGCCATTTCATGCTAGGAGCGTCACAGAAAACGTGACACCAAGAGCCACTTGTCCAACAGACAAGCACATTTTTACTGAACTTGTCATTAAAGATTTATTAGTTGTCCCGGACAACAGGACAAGCCTTAATGTCATGCCCTGCATTTAGTACTTGTTGTCAAAAAGACCACCCCCACACACACACACACACACACTCTCCAGCCAATTTCCACAGGGCCCCACCAGATCACATGCTGTGTGTTTACCCATGCCACAGCATCCAGCCCAGGGCAGATCAGATTATGGCCCCTGACTGTGTGTGGATTACTGGATGTTGTGGCTACTGGCTAGGATGATAACCTCACACAAAGCACATATGGTAGGACTGTGCAAACGAACTCAAAAACACAACTGGTTTGGCCGTTAAGCCCCATGGCTGATCTGCTAAAGATAAGTAGCTAACAGCAAAAACAACCCGGTCAAGCGATCAGCCATACCAGCACACAAACATGTTGTACCTACAAATTAAGACAGATTTGCAATGCAAATATTACATTATTAATTCTACTACTTTCCTTAAATTAAATCTTGATGAGTATTAGACTTTTCAAATTTGAATTTGGTCACAAACCAAGACAACAAGGCAGACATGAGCTAACATTGAAACTGGACACACGCTCAGCAGCAAAATCATGCTAACCTCACTGATAGTTTAAAGGTGATCACTGGCACACTGGCAGAAGTGTGAGAGAGAGGATTTTTATTTTAAAATCAAATGTTTTAAACGTGGTCAATTAAACTAAGTCACCTAATTTGCAGCAAATTATATCCTGCACATAATTCTACATTCATTAAAATCTGAACTTTGACAGGTGGATTATTGCTCTAATTGAGTCTAATAATCGTTATAAGAATGTCATGACAATCAAAATATGTCAGAATTTTGACAGGGTGTCATTAAAATGTATGATGACATGGCACACTGACTATCTCGAAAAGAAAAGAAAAACATGACACTTCATTTCAAAAAGGTTGCTGACCCCCTGGTTTAAAGTCTTCCATGAACTAGTGGACTAGGCCTAACAACTCTCGGCTTCGTCAAATCTTTTAACATTATATCCCTGTTAAATTGGTCTAAAAGGGGAAATAAAGCAGGCTTAACAACGTGTTGTTCAAATAAAGGACGGTAGCGCTGTGTGTGTCCTGTGTAAATTTGCCAAGGAGCTGTTAAGTGAAGTCACGCTGGCCGCTGATTAGTGGCCGTCACATGGAAGAGGCCAGCTCAGCTGTAAGGGAGCGCCGGGCAGACCAGCCCCCCTCACATGTCAACACTGCTGCGTTTGCCTAGTAGGGGTGTAACGATACCATACGCATCACGATACATGGTTGGCGATACAATACATGGACAATAAATATTGGTTCATTCATGGCGATATGATACGATTCGATTCAATGATTTAAAATGGATATAGTAACTATTTAGCAAAGAAATTAAATCTGTGTGAAACGTGTCAATAGAGCAGGTTTTTTAAGTGAAAGATCTATTATTATGGATATAAATAAGTAAACACTGTGATTATCTAGCAAATACATGGACCGTCCTTATATTACAACACATGGACAAACCAGCACCTTGACATGAACACAGAGATTACACACATTTATCAATAGACCAATAGCTAGACCAGTAGCTTTGTGAAATGGAAAAGTAATTAAACAGCTCTTTTCCATTTTCCTTCTTAAAATTGCATACTGTACAATCAATTATTTGCACTGCAAAACGATTCGATACCGATTATCTGCATTGTAAAACGATACCGATACGATACAAAGCCAAAACGGTACGATATAGTAGATCATTGCAAATTAAAATAGATTTTTCGATTCAGTTACTATATCGTTACACCCCTATTGCCTACAGCTCACTGACTAGATCACGTTGGATCCACCGCTCTGGATGCTCTCTCCCTCACTGCCCCCCCTCCCCCCTTATAAATTCTCTCCACATCACTGCCCTCTGGCTCAGTCAGTGGCTCTCAAAGTGGTGTCCGGGGACGCCCAGGGGTCCTTAAGTGGGGTCCGGAGGAAGGGTCCCCAGCAAAATGAGGGGGCCAGAGCCCAGAACAAATCAAAAATGGTTGTTCCATTCAGTCCATTGATTAGAAATTGATCGTTCAAAATATGCTCTTCCTTGACCTACACTGTTCAGGGAAACAGCTCTCAAACTCTTTTAACACGGTTCTATTGTGAAAATAGTAAATCTACATCCTCACCGCGAGGCGTTTTCCACAGTTTTTGTCTCTAATATTTGACAATTTGGCCAATGTTTAATTTGCCTAATTGACAAATAAAGCCGATTCTGAAATGGAACCAAACGGTTCCATTTTGGATTCTATCACACATTCGGACCACCGGTGGTCCCCCTGACCCACCGTTGAGAACCAGCGCTCTAGCGTCCTCCCGGTCACTAGTCATGATCAAACTAAGCATGGCTCTGTCATAAAGGTAGACCTTTGCAAGTACAAGAATAGCTCAGATTAGACTCTCCTCTGCCTCTGTTGCTGGGACGAGGGGGGAAAATCCCTCATCTATTCTTTTTCATGCTACATATTGTCACTGTCAGGCAAGAAACCTTGTATGTCCAAAAAAACGTTACTTTGCAGGAAATGGAAAAAAATAACCTGTTTTCCAAATGGATCCAATGTAGCTATTATTATGTCACAAGCTCTAGTTAATAATAATTGACATTAATTACTTAAATATTTATAAAAACCCACAGACACACTTAACCACTTCCACATTAAACCAGTTAGACGCCCAAGGGCGAAAAAAGACCTCGCCTTTGGCCATCTATATGGATTCTGTTAGTGTGGTTCTCCTAACAGGGCATCATCTGGGATACAATCCCTTGTATGCCCATATATGGAGATCCCTAACAGAATCCCTTTTATGCACATATATGGAGATCCCTGCTCCGAGTATCTGACATCACTGTGCATGTTACCTGTTTATGCCCATATATGGAGATCCCTAACAGAATCCCTTTTATGCCCATATTTTGAGATCCCTGCACTGAGTATCTGACGTCACTGTGCATGTCACCTGTTTATGCCCATATATGGAGATCCCTGCTCTGAGTATCTGACATCACTGTGCATGTTACCTGTTTATGCCCATATATGGAGATCCCTAACTGAATCCCTTTTATGCCCATATATGGAGATCCCTGCTCTGAGTATCTGACATCACTGTGATATCACAGTGATGTGTCAGGGCCAGGGGAACCACAGTGTCAGGCAGGCATTCCCCGTCCGTCCGGACGGACACGGACAAGCTGTGACGGTTCTGATAGTAAACTGCGACCTACGGTTGCAATAAAAAATGTTTGTTCATTGTGAGCTTGTAGATTGGCTATTTTCGTTACTTTTGCATGCCGCTCTTGTATGACAAAGCAGGGTATCAATTTACTTTTTTATTTATTAATAATAATACATAAAAAGACATTGAGGTACAGGGTTTCTGCCTGACAGCAACATCATGACCCTCTCAGTCACGGCAGTGTTACGCAGTGACCTGATACTTCCATCCCCGTCGGTTGTCCCATAAAGAGCGAATAGCGGCTGTGATTTCACGAGGTTGAGAACAACCGGAAAACGTCATTGTTGTGACTCATGTGGCTCCAAGGGGCTGTTCAGCTCTTCAGAAAAAACATACAAACACCCCCAAACACAATGACGGAACCCTACTTGTGACATCAGTGGTGTGACGCATGTGGATGATGAGCCTCACCTCTCGGTCTTCGCTGAAGACAATATATCACATATCTTTGCTCTTGGGCAGAACCCCCCCTAAATGAATGCCCTACTTCCACCATACAAGAGTATCAGGCAAAAAAAATGCCTATCTACAAGTCTAGATGCATTGTGAGCTTGTAGACTTGCTACGCTATGTTTTTAAAATGTCGTAAGTGAAAGTGGTTGATCGTGGGTTTTATAAATATCAAAGCAATGGAAAGTATTAGCAAGAGCTTGTAACTAAAATAATAACTACGTTGCAGGTGATTTTTTCGAACAGTTTTGGACATACAAGGTTTCCACCAAGAGCAAAGATGTACAGTAAATATTGATATCATTATGACCAACCCACTCCTTGTCCCTCGTGTGAGAGCTAAACCAAAAGACAAAAATTAAACCAATGAACCAATGAATGCTATGGGACAGTAGTTCTCAACGTGTGGTCCAGGGTCCCCCGGGGATCCATGAGGCGGTTCCAGGGGGTCCCCAGCAAATTTATTGACAGTTAGAAACCTTACGTACAAAATGGAACCAAATGCACCCTTACGAGAGTAAATTTGATTACATTTTGTACACTCTCACAGTTATGGGGGTCTGTGGCAGAACGCATAGCTAAATGGGGGTGTCCTTGAAATTTAAAAAAGGTTTCTTGCTTCACCTGTGATCCTAGTTTACTGACTACTACACTGCACTACACAATCTCTCATGCATGCACAATATTTTCATGCATGCATTTACCTTACTTATTGTAAGTCGCTCTGGATAAGAACGTCTGCACTTTAATGCCTAAATTGTAAATTGTGAGAAGACACCATGCAGAAACACACGCAGACACCTACCAGCTGTCCTCATCCTGCACCTCCGCGCACTCGTCCTCCAGGTCCAGCACGTCTAACTCGTCCAGGGCCGTCTGGTCCACGCCCGAGTCGCTGTCCGCCAGGGTCTCCGACTCGTAGCTGTCCTGACAGGGGCTGTTGTCGCCGTCCGCCGTGGGGCTCAGCGGCGCTCCGTTAGCACAGGGCAGGGTCAGGAACCCGCCACAGGGCCCTTCTTCTCCGTCTACGTCGTCGTCCTCCTCCTCCAGCCTCCCGCCGGTCCCCACGGGGACGGGGGACATGTCCTCACTGCTGCTGCTGTCCAGCGGAGGGGACAGCTCCAGGTCTGTGTTGTTGCTGCTGCTGTTGTTGCGCTCCAGCCTGAGGTTGTTGGAGCTGTTGTTGGAGACGACTCCTCCTTCGGACAGCCGCTCGTTGATGTTGTTGGTGGCGGCGGCGGTGATGTCGTTGCTGTTGTTGCCGGCTCCCCCGTGGTGTAGGGCTGTGTCACAAGAACAGGATGGGGTTTTTTTTTTGGTTGATTTATCGTCAAAGTTTTAATTGTATTCTTGGCACTGACAGGATGTTGGAATGAGAACATTTCTGTTAGCCCTTGAGGCTTTTCTAAACAAAAGTTGCACACGCGGTCATATAGCGGTACTTAATGATTTTATACTTTCAAATCTAAGCTCAACAACGCGTGAGCGGCAATCTTTCGTGTGGGAAAACTCAATAATGTTTTTTCAACATCGACAAGCTCACAACGGTTATTTTCAGCGAAAGCTTTCCCCAGAATAACAGAACACAGAAATGACACTGGTATAATATATGAACGGAAACGATTCTAACAACAAAAAACGTATAGTACTGTGATAAGCTCCAGTAATTGCAATAAGGCCTAATAATAATACCTCCGTTTTGCAGACGGTTCTTTCCTCCCCGGTTGCGTAGCGTCTGGTTCTGGACCTCCAGGCGACGGACCAGCTCCTGCAGCTTGCGGACCTCCTCCAGCTCCTGCTGCTGCTCCTCTTCCTCCTCGTACCCGGGTTCAGAGGCCTGCAGCAGGCCGCTGGAGCTGCCGTGGTCCGCCTGCTGTTGGACTATGCTGGGGCTGTCTGGGACCACCATGCTCCCAGTCTGCCAAGGAGAGAGAGACAACAACAACACCGATTACAATTTACAATTTACGCATTTAGCAGACGCCCTTAATCCAAACATCAAATGCACAGCAATAGTAATCTAAGAAGAACATAGGTAGACCAAGCACCTATTCAATAAAAGACATTATAAGAACCAGAAAGAACAGATGCTATGGAATGGAGTGTGGAGGGGCCAAGGGTGGTCTTATTTATTTATCAAATAAAAATAAAAAACAGAAAAAGAAATGACTGTGAAATGGCTAATTTTAATCAGGACAAGTGACTTTTGTGTCTGGACAAGTGAAAGGGAAATTTGTCCAAGGACAAGTGTCTCAAAAAGTTATGACAAATATGTCTAAAAGGCAAAAGTAACAGATCTACAAGCGCAAAACGAGTCGCTTCACACTGCGTTTCAAGCTTGCAGATCTGCTACTTTTGATACTCTTGTGTGACGCTGTGTAGTATGATCAAAATCAAGACTACTAGTGTAAATTTACGAAAAAGAAAAAAAAACAATAAGTTTAAATATGGAGGTAAGATGTTTCTGCCCAACAGCAACAATATATTTTTTTCAAATAATTACTCATTAATAAAGGCAAAGGTTTCAAATAATTGTGATATAGATTTTATCTCCCAGCCCTATGTTAGCTTCTATGCGTTTAGCATGCTTCAGGACACATGCATAAACACAATTGCTTAATTGCTGAACACAGTGGTTCTCAAAGTGGGGTCTGGGAGTTCCCCAGGGGTCCTTAGGAGGGTACCAGGGGGTCCCCAGTACTCCCCAGCGAAATTAGGAACAGTTAAACCACTTTAACCTGTAAATCTGCTAAATGCCTAGAATTGTAAGCCTGTTTTTATACTTTGAAAATACCTGATCTACAATCTCACAGTGTGTGTGTTGTGAGCCAGAGCCAGTAGAATTTATTTATTTTCTTTCTTTCTCTGAAAAATGTTGAATAATTTTGGAGGGGGAAAAGTTTTTAATACAAATATTCTCTTATTGGAGGTCACTTGTCTTGTACAAAGTCTTTTCAGGTGGGGGGTCCGCAGTCAAAGACGAATTTGGGGGTCCTTGACATGAAACCGTTTGAGAAGCAGTGGCTTAACACACTGGCAGTATTATGTAATACTGAAAACATGGCCAAAAAAAGGTTCTAAACATTAACTGGGTTGTTGTTAATAATATGAATGACATTAGAATTGAAACGACACTCAACGTTGTTTTGAACAGAATCACAGGCAGTGGGGATCAGACAAAGTACAAAACAGCAGTACTTTAGTCAAAGCAGAATAAATGGAGACACCAAATATCAATGATAGTGAAAATAACAGATCTGCTAGCTCCCAACGCTTATACATATCCACTATATCAGTGTTTCTCAAAGTGGATTCCAGGGACTCTGTGGGTTCCTTTAGGAGGGTCTAAATTGACCCATGCAAGTCTGTAACTCTGAGAGTGTACAAATGGAACCAAATGAACCTGTTATGATCCATTTGTACACTGTCAGAGTTAAGGGGAGACCTTGACATGTGAAAGTTTGAGAAACACTGCAATATATTATAGGCAGGAGTTAATTCAATGTACTTTCGACCCCCTTCCTAGTAATGTAGAGTCGAAAGTTAAAGCATTTGTTTTTGAAAGAGCAGAGTGAAACTCATAAATAAAGTAAGCTACAGATACTCAAAATGCTTTACATAAGTACAATACTCAAGTAACTGTAGTGGGAAAGGGCCTTATGAGTGGTTAATTTACTGTACTTTTCACCCCCTTCCTTCCTAGTAAAGTTAGGGTGACCATATTTTCAGCCACTCAAACCGGGACGCAAAACACTGTTGCCTAAAACTGGGACCCTAAAAGCAATGCGCACGTTACCGTGCACGCGCGTGCCCATTCTCTAACGTTTGTGCACGCGCACACACGCACCGCAGGGTTGCAAACAGGCAGTGAGTGATTGACAAACAGGCTCAGTGTTGAATTCAGACACGCAATGAATTTTGTTCCTTTTTTCTGATTGGTTAGGTGAGCATGTTTTCATGAAAAGAACATGATAAATGTCTATGCAACCACTGAAAACAGCTACTATTATTTTAATTCTGGTGAAAACCGGGACAATTTTGTAGTGAATGTTGAAAACCGGGACATATTAGTGTTTTAGAGATATTTGTCGGGACACCGGGACACACAGCTTGAAAACGGGACTGTCCCGGGTAAAACGGGACGTCTGGTCACCCTAAGTAAAGTAGGAGTCGAAAGTTCAACCATGTGTCTTTGAAACAGCAGAGTGAAAGTCATAAATAAAGTACAGATACTCAAACTGCTTTTATATAAGTACAGTCAGTAGCCTACTCAAGTAACTGTGCTTCAGTTAGTGGGAAAGGGCCTTATTACGAGTGGTTAATTCAATGTATTTTTCACCCCTTTCCTTCCTAGTAAAGTAGAAGTCGAAAGTTCAATCGTGTGTCTTTGAAACAGCAGAGTGAAAGTCATAAAAGTAGCCTGCAGATACTCAAAATGCTTTTACATATTAGTACAGTACTCAAGTAAATGTGCTTCAGTTACTGTCCACACACAGCATTTATTTACACGACTTCTTGGGTCAAACTCGACATTTGCCCACACCGCGCCATCGATAAGCTTTAGCTCTGTGGCTAACAACAGTAAGCAAGGGTCGGTCATCATCACTCATTCATTATGTGCCCATTACTCAATAACACACGTCGTGCTGCTACTGTAAGTAAAGTGACACTGTGCTGTGCTGTAACTACTACTGTACTACCAACCGCCGCTTAGATAGCTGGCAATGCACTGCAGCAAACCCCACGACCCCGGCCATAGAAACACCGCATTTTGCACAAAAGAATACGTTATAATCATCACTTTGGCGACTGTTTTGTGTTGCAATCCTAGCCCCAGGTTACCTTTTTTTGGTCGCTATCTATCATGCTAACAAGCCAAAGCATAAAACGTACCTACCGGCGGCGGCGGTGCGTAAAGAGCCGTGTTGTTTGTTGTCCTTCTGCAAGAAAAAGAGGGGGATTTAAATCAACTTCAAATCTCCGGTGCAAAACAGCGACTGCATGGATGATGATCAGTCGCTTTAACCGTAACGGCTTCTGAGCGCTGATGAACCGCCGTGTTTACAGTGTGATTGTCCTGGTAATGGTGTTGTAATTAACGCTTAACGGTAGATTAATGAATCCATGGCTGCTTCATTCAGCACTGTGTTGCTGCTGCCTGGTAAACCGTTGCACTCTAGTTGGTTACTCTGCCCGTCCCATAGCCCGAAGGGAAGGTCGCGCTCTGATTGGCCAGTTGAGATCCGCTTTCCCTTTATCCGTGGTCGGTTGGTTTGTCTATGGGTTGGTTGGTTGAGAAAATAACAGATCTACAAGCTCACGACGCCTCTGTTACGATGCTGTTGCGCGATACAAGCTTATATATAACTCTATGGATACAGGCGCGCAACTGGTATGAAATGTTGAACCCACAACTAACTATCTAACTAACTAACTAACTAACTATAACTAACTAACTAACTGACCACTAACTGACTGACTGACTGACTGACTGACTGACTGACTGACTGACTGAACAAATAAACCAAGACGCGCCCTGAGGGCGAGAACAAAACACAATTAAATAAACATAAGTACATATTATGTGTGGCTTTATTTATTTAGAAACCCCATATAAAGATGTATAGCCTACATTCACAACATCAATACATGAAAACCCACAATTAAACAAATGCGTTTATTTGATTGTGGTTTATTTGTTTAATGTCACAAATACATGGTCCCATATTCCAGAGTGATGATGATTTCAATTATTTAGCCTACATGAATGATTGATTGATTGATCGATTGATTATTTATTAGAAGTTTGCATAGGAAAAGGTACAGTTTCATGCAGCGGCGGGTGTTGGACTGGGGGGGCTATGGGGGAGCTGGCTCTTTTAGAGCAGGGGCGAATTAATTTTTGCAACAAACAATACTGAATAGTACTAAAATGACAAGCTTACGGTATGGATAATTGTAAATTGGCAGCTTCCAGCTCCAAATCTGAGGACTGTAGCCTGTAGGTGATTGGATAGGGTTTTTGTGAGGCTGAAGATTCTTTCCAGCATAAAAAGTATGATTTTAAAGTATGGTTTACATACAAGTTAGTCGGTTGTCTTTCACATATTCATATTTATTTGATTTATTTATTCCTTAAATATTTTTTTATCACAATTGGATTTTTGGGGTGGGGGGGCTAAAGCCTTGATCAGAGTCGGGTCCGCGGTGTAGTGCGGTGTAGTCTTTTTGAGTCATAAAACTACAACGTTAACGCTCAAAAAGACTACACCGCACTACACCGCAGTGGATAGCCTTCCAACGCGGACCCGACTCTGTTCGAGGCTTAAGGGGGTGCTAAGCCTTCACAAGGGGGGGAAGCCCCCTCTAGCTCCCCCCTGGAGCCGCCCCTGGTTTCATGACAGTAGCAGTAGGCTACAGTTCACTGGTACAAGGTCGATTAAAAGGAAACTCAGGTACGAGGCTTATTTAACTCACATTGATTGACAGAACACAGCACTATGCAGTAAATATCATCCGAAAAACAGATGTAAAAAGGCAAAATAAAAGGTATTGGGCCTAACTGATACAATGTTTACATACTTTAGGCCTCAACAAAACAGCTACAAACAACAACCATGTCAAATACCAAATGTGACACAAAAAAAACAAGAAGGCTAAACAAAAAAAGAAATGATATCAGATAATGACTTGATTGATTGAAAACGTTATTACAAGTTTGCATAGGACAAAATACAGGACAGCACAGTTCACTGACACACGACGTTCAACTGAAAGGATAAAGACCACAAGAAAGCTTTTAGGCTTGTTTGCATTGGTGTCCCTTTGAACCTAATTCATTCATACATAACTAAATGACAGACACAAGACACAGTAGGCTACTATGCAAACAAAATCATCAAAAGAGACCAGTACTGTAGGAGAAGTTTAATAGCAAGTTCCCTTAACTCCAACGTTACCCTTCCTCTAGTAGCCTACCCCTCTAGTTGAATTAAACATGCTTTAATAGCAAAGCATCTACAACCAACTAAGCCATTGCCATTCCCAGACCTTGACCTACCGTCCCTCTGGAATATGGGATGTAGTAGAGTCTAGTCTACCAATCAGAGCATGGAGCACAGCGAGGCCCCTTCCTCCCAGCTTCCTTCACCCCTGCAGATTTGCCCTGTTATTAGACGCCCCCTATGGGCTTTATTGAGTACAGCAGGCGATGTAGTTGCTGCTCAAGGCATAAAGTTCACACACAAGGCAGTTTTTCAAGAATCATGATAAAATGAATGCCCCTTTTTGTAATATGTCATAATTATGCTAAATCTCTATACTTCTTTAATATAACATAGTAGCTAGTAATTGTAGCTAATAGTAGCAGCCAGCATTGAACTATAGTAGAGTTTCCATCTCCCCCAAGTTGGAGAGTTTCCAAAACCGTTGAGAAAGAAAGTGTTGATGACTATCCATTTAACAAGAGCATGTACCAACAAGCAATCTTCTAATCTGTTTAATCTATCAGTTATTATACCACTGTTTCTCAAAGTCTGGCTGGTCTGGAGGAGACCACCGAGGGTCCCTTTTGGTTCTGTAACTCCAAAACCTTTTTAATTTCATTGACCCCCACTCCCAGTTTGATTGATTGATTGATTGATTGATTGATTGAAGAATGTATTGGAAGTTTGCATAGGAAAAGGTACAGTTTCAAGACAGAACAGTTCACTGGTACAAGGTCAACTAAAATGATAGAAAGCACATGGCCTATTTACATATCTATCTATGTTCTTTAGGCCACAGGCCCACATTTGATACCATTTATCTCTGGAAACCAAATCTATGCAGTATTCCTCAGTGTATTACACTATACACTCTCAGGGTCAGACTTGTAAGGGTTCATTTGGACCCCTGGTGGTCCCCGAGCCCCACATTGAGAAACAGCCATACAATATTCTCACTCTGCACTTGCATGCAGCAATACAATACAGTTGTCATCATCACAGTATCCAGCAGATGGTACTAGTGTGAGGTGGCCTGAATGGAGCAAAGCAACATATAATAGCACATAGCACAGAGAAACTGATGTTGAGACAATAGCATAAGTATAATGCCAAGTGTCTGTATGAATCTGTATTTTACTGGTGAATGAAACAAAACTTTCATTCTAGTTGTGTTTCATCACATCAGTGTAGAAAGGCTGGCGGCTTCCTGTTGAACTTGTTTTCTAAGATAATGACACTGAATTGTATTATCATATTGTTTACACAGACACACCCATGTGGAACAAACACAGCTGACAAGAATGAGACACAGTTGATGCAGGAATATGCAACAATTCATTTACATCCATTACAACAGCCTAGCTCTTATGGGTGCAACAGTTAAGAGAATTCATTGATTTAATCAAATATAAAAAAACAAAAAACAAATTACTGATCATTGATTTAATACATAATGTAATTTTGCAACAGTTAACCATATCCAACCATTCCATCCCTGTTAGGAATTTAATCTAGGCAATCTTCTTTAAATAATTACAGAGCTCATAGATCTGCTATTTTAAGTAACACATTTGAGTATTTCTTGTATGATGCCTGAAGCCATGATAATCATCCACGTTTAGTGGATTGAACAGAATGTCTTTACCCAGAAGCACTGGCGGCATGCTGCAACACAAGCATGTGTAAGCATGCCTCCCACTCTGTTCTATATGTTCACACAAAGACATGCTCATCACATTATCCATTAAAAATAGACTACGAGGCACAAAGCATATATGAACGCAGCAGCCAAACACATCAAATGCACAGTCCTTCCCTTTGGAATCCTTCTCTGTTCAGACTAATTTGTCGATCAGTTATTTTCGAATAGGCTTCGTTGTTTTGTAATAGTATTATAAACAACTAACTTAAAAAGAAAAAGAGGGTGCGCATCAACAATAGGGTTTCACAGACAGTGGAGTGCTAGTCCCACATTCCATTCCAGTATACATATCAAAAGGTAGCACATCCAAAATTTCAAATCAATGGAGGATTCACATTTCCATTTTATTGGCACACAGCAGGCTATGAGCCTTCATCAGATACTCTGATGATATACAAGATCATAGCGTGTCAATTCTTGCCACGCTATGACCTTGCAGATCTGCTATTTTTGAAGTAAAAATAGGCAATACCTCAAAATGTAAGTACTGTACTTAACATGCTTTCCACCACTATCCCTGTGACAAAACAACAAAACGGCCCAATGCAAGATCCTTCTCTGTTCAGGCTAATTTCACAATCCAAGGCCTCATCCATCATGAGAACACATGTATTTCATAGCAGGGTAGCCAGATAAGTCGCCCTCTTTCAAAGTCGCCCCTATGTGGCCTTAAGCTAGATACAGAATAGACTAAAATCAAATATTTGCTTCTGGGGGTCCCTGGAACAAAATATTTTGTGATGGGTGTCCGTAGCCAAATACATATCATTCTGGGGGTCCTTCACATGACAAAGTTTGAGAAACACTGATGGCAACATAAGTTTTTTTTCAGAAAATTGTTATGATTTTAAGACATTTGTAGAATGTGCCTATCAGTGGTTAAGGACCCCCAAAATGAGTTTTTGGCCGTGGACCCCCATCTCACAATATTTTGTTCCACGGATGGACCCCTATTGCAAACTTTTTTGTTCCAGGGACCCCCAGAAGCACAGATTTTTTATTTTAGTCTAATCTGCATCTAGTTCAAGGCCACAGACCCGTTGGGAAACGAGTCTGGGGCGACTTTGAAAAAGGGCGAGTTTTCTGGTATTCCATAGCAGCACCCTAGTATGTGTGATGTAACACCAGCAGGTACAGACCTGTTGTACAAGTAGGTGCTGTGGGTGCAAAGTAGTCCTTTCATGTAAAATGTATCATCTTCCAGGCCCAAACATTGTAAACAATTGTAAGAATACTTTCATCTCGGTGGTGTGAGGGAAGATACTGTCTCCACCATGATTGTGTATTGCGGTGCTTGGTGCTAAAAGTAAATATTGTTCTTTGTCATCCATGGCTGCTCAGATCACATGTCTCATATTACAGGAATCCTGTCCTGACTTGACTCTCTTTGCTCGGACCACGCCTGTGCAGTGTAAACCGCTGGCTCTCAAACATTCTGTCAAGGATCCCCAAATGTATATAATCTGTCTCAGCAGCCCCCCATCTTAAATCATTTTATGGCAGAGATCCAGATAATAAGACATTTGTGTTAGACATTGAAAATATACTGCTCAAGAAATGAAGGGAACAAAATGTTCCCTTAATTTATTTGAATTTATTTGAGTATAGTTAGTATATTGTAGTACTGCTCAAAGAAAGCTCAAAGAATTAAGGGAACATTTTGTTCCATTCATTTCTTTGAGCAGTATAGTTTTCCTGAAATATAAAATATGATTGAACTTTTCCTCATTTTGCTGGGTACCCCTGCGTTTACCCGAACCTCACTTTGAGAATATGAGAATATAGAAGCAAAGGCGTAAACAATGTTGTGGAGGTGCTCCACACCTGTGCTCAGTCTGACCACCTGAGCAGTAATCAGCTGGGTGAAGCTGAAATCTGAATTTCCCCCTTAAACTGTTAAAAACTGCTATAAAAATGTAGGCTAGTTAACACAATACATGCAGTGAAATTACCCAACAAGTTAATTTGAGGCCAGATCAATAATGTTGCCTGATGAAGGTCTGAACGACCGAAACGTTGAATTAAATCTATTGTGAGTGAAGACAGTGTGCGGGACTCTTCTTCTCCATTCGTCATTGTCACTGTTCCAACGCACATGTCCCTGTAGGTGTGCATAAGGCCTTCTCCTCTGAGGCCAGATCAATAAAATCACAGCATTGACAAAAGACCTCTTATTTATTATCATTATTAGTAAAAACAAAAATATAGGTGTTACTTTAAAGAATATTTCCGGAAGACACTGGCATCATTCACAGGCATACATAGCCTACTGTCGGTACATATTGTATGGTGTTGGACTGCTGGTGGCAGATTTGTATTGACAGTTGACACATATTTACAAGGTGCAAAAGCCACATCAGAAGCTCAATATGTGACAAACGTTTCAGCCACCGATTGTATTGGATGAAATGCCTTGTAAATTCTACATGGTAAACATGGTACTACAAAAAGCAGAAGAATGAGACAGACAGGATGATGGATGGAGTCTCAATGATGGCGACTGTTTCACTTGCCGGCTGCAATAGCTTTCTTCTCTGCTTCTATCACTGTATGAGAGAGAGAGAGAGAGAGAGAGAGAGAGAGAGAGAGAGAGAGAGTCATCAGGAAGAGGAACACACAGAGTAGGCGTTCCCTTTTCTTTGACGATGGTAAGCCAGATTGATACTTATATCTAAAACAAACTTGTGAAATGGGACATCCTGCATAACTTTTGTTTATTTTCTTATTGTTATGTTTATTTGACAGGGACAATACAAAAAACGGACGTGACAGTATCAAGTTATAAAAACATGAAACCGTTGCATTGTAGTCTATAATAGGGTTTATAGCCAAGGCTAATTTGCTACCCCAGTCCTTAGTTAGGCCTTTCTATACAAATATCAACCTAAAAAGTCTATTACTTTGATGCCGATACTTTTAGTCAAGAGAGTAAACATTTTGAAAATGGAAAATAAGAGCTTGTGCGACTAAATAATAACGGCTTTGGATCCATTGATTGGGACACAGCTTTCTTTTCCCCATTTCCTGAAAAGTAATTTTGGACATGCAAGGATTCCACCAGTGATGATATCAACCTGGGGGTCCTTGAAATAAAGACAAGAAAATACAATCACTGACAGAGGGGACCACCATGGAACTGGACATGCACACATACCCTCCTTTGTGGGCAGCGGGTTCTTCTCTTTGGTCTCGGTTTTCTTCAGAGAGTTCCTGTTGAAACCCTTCACTGCGTCTGTCACTTCGTCTGTCATGTTTTACAAGGTACAAAAAGCTAAATCAAAACTCAATATGTGACATATAAGTTCAAACGTTTCAACCACTGAATGGTACATTCTACATGGTAAACATGGTACTACAATGTACTTCAATGATAGTGTCTGTGTTTCTCTTACCGGCTGCATTAGCATCCTTCTCTGTTTCTATCACTGTATATGAGAGAGAGAGAGAGACAGAGAGAGAGATAGAGAGAGAGACACAGAGAGACAGAGACAGAGACAGAGAGACAGACAGACAGACAGAGAGAGACAGCGAGAGAGAGAGAGATTTTTCATTTTCTCCAAAACATATCCCAGTGAGCCATACATACATACATACATACATACATACATACATACATACATACATACATACATACATACATACATACATACATACATACATACGTCTTTCTAAAACTGTTATATTATAACTGGACAAAAATGAACGTATAGCCTAAACGCTGAAACAACATTTCAACGTGTATATTGTATAAAGACCAAGATTTATTTACATAGGGCCATACTGCCTTTGATAAAGTGAGTGAAGGGCCACACATTGTACACTTGAATTGAAACTTGAAACTTAACTTAATTTTAGACCATTTGATATTACAAATAAATTAAACATACACAGAAATGGCCTGTACCAAATAATCAAAATGTATAATGTATCACTGCATATGGCCAAAACATGACAAGCATTTAATAATTGTTTACTTTCAAACAAGTATCCGATGTGTCTCCATGCGACGAGCTGTGTGCTTAAGTTGTAGATCAGCCATTTTTGCTATTATTCAATCAGTGATTATCTCAAATAGTCGCATTCAGGTGATTATGTAATGGCCTACAGAGTGAAACTAGTTCCTCTACAGCTTCAGCCTGCAAGTTAATGAGTTATTAATGCTCTGTTTGACTTCCAGTCTGAGTACAATGGAGGGGGAGGGGCTGAGCTGAAAGACAGCATGGAGGGTGGGGTCACCATTCTCATTCTCAGGTAAAAGTGGCATTCTACAACTTTTAAGTATAGGCTACTGGGACTTTGCTTTCCATTTTTTTCATGTTGAAATACCACTAGTAGTTCTATTCCACCACATCTCTGAGGCAAATGTTGTACTTTTTACCACACTATACAATTATTTGACAACTTTAGTTACTGGTTAATACTTAGCTAAAACAAACTTGTGAAATGGAACATTCTGCATAACGTCTTCCTTTTGTACTACTTTAAGTATATTTTGATGCCAATACTTTTATGCTTTTAGTCAAGAGAGTAAACATTTTGAAAATGGAAAATAAGAGATTGTGAGCCTGTGAGACTAAATAATAACTGGTTTGGATCCATTGATGTGGGACACAGCTTTCTTTTCCCCATTTCCTGAAAAGTAATAAAACTATGGCCTAAAACCTAACCTTAACCCTAACCCTTAGTCGAAATAATGACATGTAGTACTAGAAATAGCGAGAATTGCCCGATGATATCAACCCGGGGACAAGAAAGACAAGAAAAGAAAATCACTGTCAGAGGGGACCACCATGGAACTGGACATGCACAACATACCCTCCTTTGTGGGCAGCGGGTTCTTCTCTTTGGTTTCGGTACTTTTCAGAGACTTCCTGTTGAAACCCTTCACTTCCTCTTTCACTGGGTTCTCTGTGGTCGGACTCTGTGGTTTCGGGTCTGGCATCTTGGATTATGTATTTCTGGTGGAGAAGGGAAGCAGAACTAGAATCAGAATCAGTTTAATTGTCACATCAAAGGTTTACAGGTGTAAAGTAATGGGTGAAATTCTTGTTTCCGGGTGCGCTCCATCAAGTTGTAGTAGGCTATCCTATGAGTAAAAAGAGGATAGAGTAGAGTGAGAGCAGAAGGGAAAGAGACATAAAACGTTATGTGGAATATATCCACCCAAGGACTACAAATCATTGTGTATCCCCGCACTGTTTACACCAAATGACCTCGGTACATATAAGTACAGTACGAACAGAACAATAACTTTAATTACATTTATAAACTGTTGCTATTTGTCACAAAGGTTTTATACCAAGACAGTGAATGCAAAACATTGAAATACTGCAGTCAACTACTACTGCCGTAAACATGTTTTCTCATGCCAATAAAGCAAGCTCCATTGAATTGAAATTGATAAAAAAAACAGGTTAAATAGAACACCCACAAACACACGCACGCATACGCACGTAGGCCTACGATTAAAACATGGACTTTGACTATTGGAAGGAAAGGACATGAGGGGCATGTTCATACAGGTAAAAATCCTGCCCCACCTCAGCTAAAAAGAAACATGTCGAGCCTCGACTAGCCTATACCCCCTGAAGATATGTGGGCCTACACACACACACACACACACACACACACACACACACACACACACACACACACACACACACACACACACACACACACACACACGTTACCGCAAACATTTTACAAGCCACCTCTTCTCACAATGGAGAACAAACATGTAGTGCAGGTATTTTAGGTGTCACGTTACTCTCTCATTCTGTTATGTATAGTGCACCAGCCTGGGAAAAGACTCATGTCATATAGGCTAAAAAGCTCTGGTTCTCAACGCCTGGTCCAGGGACCACCAGCGGTCTCTGACTGGACCTTTACGGGTCTGCTACTCTGAGAGAGTACAATACATTTGTTCACTCTCAGAGTTAAATGAACATTGAGGATTTTACAGTCTAGCTTAGGGTTCCAGTGTTGTTTAGTAACTAACTTAGAAATTATAACTATATAACCACAAATTATATAACACATTATAACAGTTATTAGTCAAAATCAACAATATTAATAATGTCAAATAAACCTTGACAATACATAAAACTATCAAACTTGACAGGACTCTGCGACCCAAACATCAGAAGATTTATCTATATTTTTTGTTAGAGAGGCCTATGATTTGGTCCATTCCAGAATTTCATAATGTCTAAAGTGTAGGCAGAAAGATGATGAGATAATAGCCGTTCTTCCACATCTTCTAATTGTGTTTACATGTGACATTGGTGAAACAATCGATCACTTTGCAAGGGACCCTGTGGAAACCCACTCAAGGACCCCACATAGAGAAGCAATGCTAGACATATTATGTTTTAATGTAAAACACAGCACAGGGCAAAGTGCAAATGCAGCCTTTACTGTTCTAGACTACAGTAGTGGTTTACAAACCATCAAGAACCCCCCAGTTTGGTATGCCACATGGGTTACGGCCGGGCCCCCATAACTCCATGAGAGCACTAATAAAATATCAATAATTTATCTGAGGACGTCCCGGAAATGCCTCAAGGACCCCTGGTGAGAACCACTGTTCTAAAGCACAGGAGGGTGTGCCAGGTGGAAAATGTTCCGGCTGCTTCTATTGGAAATGGAAGTCTTGTGGTGAAATAGCTGTACAGGCATGCAGAATGCTGCCTAGCGTAGACCACAGCCCCATAGCATGCATAATATTCAACCATCAAAATGATCGACTGAAGCCAAAAGAGCCTACCAGCCTAGAATCAAAAGGAACATGGAAAGATGTCTTTCAAAAGATAATGCATAAACATTAAAACTATAGAACACAAATATGCAAGTATTTATTCGTATATATATATATATATATATATATATATATATATATATATATATATATATATATATATATATATATATATATATTCTTTTTTACCTGATGCTGCGATGGTGTGCTGTGCTCTAGGTTCTATGCGCCTGTAACTGTGAGTAATTCGGCCCAAGCAAACTGTTTAAATAGAGTTAACACGCCCTTCTGGCTGCCAACCTGACACCAAGCCACACTGTCATTGGCCAGAGCCTTTCAGGAGAAACACTACCATTGGGCAGAGATATATAGCAGGACTACCTTGGAATCTAAAAAGACTCAGGTTTGATATGACTGCAGTGGTGGAAGGTATATACTTATTTACTTGTAAAATGTGGAAGTATAGGCTACTTTCTTGGGTGTTTCCATTTTTTGATACTTTAATTATAATTCTTCCCCAATTACATCTCAGAGTGAAAAATTGTACGTTTAGTAATAGAGATTTATTTAATATTTTGCTACTTTTAGTTAAGTATTACTTCCATTCGTCATATGTCCCTGTATGTATTGTGCCACTGAATTTCAAGAAAGTATGTGTCACATACATACTTTTTTCCGATGAATTGAGTACACAGGACCCCAATGGAAACAAGTCATAGGCTTTCTTGAACATACTATGCTCATATTGAGCATCATGTCTCTCTCAAGTGCATTAATTTGTTTCACTTGTTTATGAGCACCATCTAGTGGATTGAAAAGGACACAACAGAAGCCTTGGCAAGGGAAAAGCAAATGTTTAAAGGTAAGTGATATATTTTTTTAAATAAGTGTTAAATAGCTCTATTCTGATAGTACTGATTACTAGATGTTTAATTACAGAGTCTCCCTGTCTCTCCAGCTATTTAATCAACAGCATTTTCAGGTTTACCTGACACCATTAATCCAACCAGGATGGGGAATTCACACAGGATACAGTGAAATTAGAAGTGATGACATAAAAAAAAAATTTGCAGACAAAGCAAAAACAATCATGACTCAGTTTTAATCAAAAATATCACTCGCCCTTCCTTTATTGGAATGTAGTTGAGTCAAAATATGGGAATTGATGCACAATAATACACAGTAAGTGTTATAGAGCAGGTAATAATCTTTCCCAGAGCTAAATAACAGTCCTACACTGCCCTGGATATTGTTTGGGTATTTTCTTACTAAATCCCGAGATCCTTCATAGTTGCATAACATCACATGCATTGAATAAAAACAAATAATCAAACATTTAAAATCTCTGAAAAAGTCTGGAAATGTTTATTTCTATTTTACACCTTTACGTAGGCCTTTTACTTGTAAGTGGGGTTGCTACTTTTACTTTATTAAAAAGATATATATATCTCACCTCGGTGTATGAATGTGTGTGAATGGGTGAACGCTATATAAATGCACCATTTACCATTTACACCTAGTGTGAACTAAGTGGACAGTGCCAAATTGGCCGCGAAGCTCGGCCAATTTGGGCGAACAACAAACTTTGAGCGCTTTGTGCCAAGATGTAGGCCAGATGTAGGCCAGATGTCCCGGACAAAGCCAGATGTTGGAGCTTTGCTCAAACCGCTCAGAAATCGGAATACTTCTTCCAAACACGTTTTACACACATTTAACCATTCATATTCCATGATAGTATGGTTTAACTTATAGACACGCTTCTTTAGTACATCATCATCATCATCATTTATTTATTCAAAATCTGGAAAAACAGAGGGCAAATCCTTGTTTTCAGTGGTGCCGAGGTAAAATACAAGCAATGCAGACAGACAAAGCACAAACATAGAATTGCAGTATCAAATGAAACAGTAAAATACTATAGCAGCACTAGTAATTACATTTACATGACAATGCATCTAAAATAAATAAATAAAGAAAAAAAACATTTAACATCATTAATTAAAAGCTAAAAACAATGACAGCTTGATATGAAATCAACAGAATCCACACATACCTGACTCAGTGGGATTAACGTGAAGTATAGGACTTCAATCTCACTCCACAAAGAACTGTCAGGAAACAGGTGGGGGAAATGGTGTGTGAACTTGGCCACTGTAACAGACCTCTCATAATTACTGTATGTACCATGTCTGTTTTATTTGGAAATCATGCAAACAAAATCCAAACTCTTAACGTCTTCTTTTGTCTTTGTTTTGGTTTTCTTGTCTGATGTCCTTTAAAATTCGAATAATGTTCATAAATAAATACAAAACTTCAAGCCTTCTTTTATACCTCGTCATACAAGTGTTGTGCAAAAATAGCAGATCTACAAGCTCACGTCGTCTCGCGAGGCCACACATTGTGAGCTTGTAGATCTTTTATTATTATTTTCTGCCCAAAATAAGGCCGCTATAGGCTGGACGTTGTTAAGAGGGTAGATGAGCTCAGTCACTAATTACACATTTATTTCATGGTTCCCTGGGGAACACTGCATACTATATCTATCTATAGGCATACATTTGAATTTATGCTACAAGATTGATTCAGTAGACATTTACTCAAGTAGTCATACACATGAAACAATATGCACATTGTGGAATAATATACATATTGTATAATAACGTAATAATTCATATCTTGGGTGTGGGTCTGTGCATTCTTATTAGCGACCGTAGGTCACATTTAACTATGAGAAACGGCACATCTTGTCAGTGATGACTTAAGCCCTTTGCACACAGGACAGTTGCGTTTTTTTTCGTTTGCGGCATGAATAAAACGCATTGGATTTGGTGTGCAAGGCTGTGCGGAATCGGCGCTGCGGATCCAAAAAGGAGTCATAAAAGGAGTGATGAGTTTTGTACCGCATGCGACAAGACGCACGAATCGAACTGGGTTCGATCGAGAAAAAAACGCACGGCGGCAGCCACTCGTCGCACGGCTAATTCGGAGCCGGTGTGCATGAGGTCATAGAGAATCATTGTTTTCTTTTCAAAAAATTATATTGTCCGTTTTATCCGTGCGGTTAAACGCGCCTGTGTGCAAAGGGCTTTACACAAGTAGTCATACACATGACACAATATGCACATTGTGGAATAATATACATATTGTATAATAACGTAATAAATCTTGGGTGTGGACCTGTGCATTCTTATTAGCGACTGTAGGTCACATTTAACTATGAGAAACGGCACATCTCGTCAGTGATGACTTACTTCCTGCTCCGTCTTCTTCTAGCACTGTAAAAGTGATTGGTTGAAATGCCTCTGCATGACCACAGACGCCCCCATCCCCCACCCCCAGCCCTCGCAGTCTCTCTCAGGCCTTCAGCTTCTGTTCTTGTTCTTGTGTGACTGAGCGCTGCGTTGCGTCCGCGCTGTGCTGAGCTGCCGTGTCTCCGTGTCTGCTGGAGAGACGCATGGAGGACAGGCGGTTGCGGAAGCCCTCCCCGGAGAAGAAGTAGAGCAGCGGGTCGAAGCAGCAGTTGGCCGCGGCCAGGCACAGCGTCACCACCACCGACTTCTGCGAGGCCACCTGCAGGTTGGAGGAAGAAGTGCTTTAGACCAGGGGTCTTAGGCCTGAACACGTTATGACGCAATATTTTATGCTTTAAATATAAAAAAAATAGCAGATATACAAGCTCACAGCGCGGCACCGAGTGCCGCGCTGCGAGCTTGTAGATCTGCTATTTTTGAAAAATCGTGAAAATTAGAATTTTGACCCGATTCTATAAGTGTCTTTTGAATCCTTCTAAGATTTTTGGAAAAAAACCTATGTTTCTTTGTCAGCAATCTGGCTTAGCCATCGTCAAAGAAAAGGTCCTTTTCACTTAACTGGAGCTCAGTTAGTCTGTTCTTGAGAGACTACTATGTCAGTGGTGCTCAAACCTTTTCATGTGAAGGACCCCCAAAATGATATTTATTTGGCCACGGACCCCCATTTCAAAATATCTAGTTCCAGGGACCACCCAGAAGCAAAATTTGAGTTACAAACGTTCGCTTTGAAAATACATCAAAGATTTGCACACATTTTCACGACTTTTTCAAAAATAGCAGATCTACAAGCTCGCAGCGCGGCACTCGGTGCCGCGCTGTGAGCTTGTATATCTGCTATTTTTCCCCGGTTAAAGCATTCAATAATTCTAGGCCTAAATGGGTTAAAGGTTTTCCAGATAAAGGATCCCTTATCTGAGAGAGAGACTATTTTCAGCTAATGGGAACCTCAGAATAGGGATTTTAGGGTTAAAGTGGTTAGTGTAAAAAAAAAAAAAAAGTTCCTATTACACAGTGTTTTGGTGGCCTCCCTGTAGAGTTAGTAAGCCATTTACCATGGCTGATTTACCACTGTTTCAGGGTCATGGCACAAGGCAAACCCTCGGATGGTAAATTGCTTTTCTACCACTTCTACCATATAAATGAAAGAAAACACAGTTGTAACTTGCAAGGTTATTTAGTTACAATCAACTGCAACACAACAGTGAGCCAACTCAAGGTTGTTGACTGATTTACCACTGTTTTAAGCCAATCAGAATCCAGAATCTGAACATGTGACCACAAAAAGTGGTAGAATAGTAAGTAATCGATAGAAAAAATGTCATTTTGGGGGTGAACTATCCCTTTAAGTACAGTACTGTAAAAGGACATTTTTTTTTTTTACAACAAAGGTTCAAATTTTAGATTGTAATAAGAGAAAAGAAAAGATTGTGAGTTGAGTGTTAAAATGTTTTAATTTACTTTTTCCGAGTGGGTGGGGGCATGCGTACAAGTGGCTAATATGTCTTTTTAGACACAATAAGCCAGCGATTTCTTTATTACAGTAACACTATAGCCTCCATAAGTCACATCTGCCCATGAAAGATAATGGTGCATCTTGGGAATGGGCTTATTGTGTGTAAAAATACATATTTAGCTTTTATTTACTCGTACGCATGCCCCCCAACCACTGAAATCAAAATCATTAAAATCTCTTAAACGATAGAAAGGAGTAAATGAAAACATTTTAACACTCATCCTTTATTTTCTCTAATTACAATTAAAAATATGAACCCACACAAAGTTGTCCTTTAATGTACTTTCCGCTAGCTAGTGCTACCTTCTCGGCACAGCTGGTGCCATGTAGCCATGTAGCCATGTAGTGGATGTGCACGCTGCGCTGGATGTGGTACGGCATGAAGCTGACCAGGAAGGCCAGCGTGACGATGACGATCATGCGGATGGCCTTGGTGCCGGTGCGGCTCTGCCTGCGCGACGCGCTGCTGCGCGACAGCAGCGCGCGGATGATGCCCGCGTAGCACAGCAGGATGACCAGGAAGGGAAGGATGAAGCCCACCACCAGAGAGAAGTAGTTCAGCATCACCTACAGCACATATAAACTAACTAGTTAGGTCAGGGGTCACAGTGTTGATTTCGTCGACTAAAACTATGACGAAAAATGTTTGTTGACTGCGTTTTTTTCACTGACGAAAACTAAATAAAAACTAAGCTGTGATGACTAAAACTAAGACTAAATATATTGACAATTTCGTCAAACAAAATAAAAACTAGACTAAAACGTTAGGGAAGGAATAGTGCTGAAGAGAGTAATTTTATGTTTGCGTTTTGAGTTTGTAGATCTGCTATTTTCAGCACACAACCAAGTGTAAAATCAGTCATTACGATGCCATCAAGGCCTGGCAAAATACATTTTAGTTGACCAAAACAACTGTAGATTTAGTCGCCTAAAAACGTATGATATTTAATCGTCTAAAATTAGACTAAAACTAAAACTTTTCAGGTGACTAAATTATGACTAAAACTAAATGACACTTTGTTCAAAAGACTATGACTAAAACTAAATCAAAATTTGCTGTCAAAAACAACATTGAGGGGTCATCAACGTTTTCAGGCCAAGGACCCCTCAGCTGCAGGGGGAGATAAAGCAGGGACCCCCCACTACATATTGTATAAAATTGTATGGCAGATTTTCATTGACTTGTTTGACAGCACTGTTATTAGTCTAAAGGCCTGTCCATAGTATCTCCTAAATGTTTGGTGAGTTGAACTTTCCGACGTGCAAATTTCCGATCTAATTCGGTCTAATGCTTTTCAGAAGTCGCGAGTGACGTAATTTTGTAGTTGAACCGGACCATTTGACCGAAAAGTTCGGTTTCGGTCAAAGTATGGATAGGCCTTTAGTTGGATTCATGTTAATGTGTTTTTCTCTTTTTCAGACATTTAACCACTTAAATCGTTGATCGCTTACTTAGCACATTTTTTACCTCTACACCAAACCTATATTTGCCAAAAATAGGCGATTTGCTATTTTTGGCTAAACTTTAAAGTTCTCCTCAGAATAGGGATGCGAGGATTCAAGTTGTTCATTTAAAAGAACGATCCTATCACACATACTGTAGATTTGGCGGACCCCCTGTAGTAACTCTGAGGACCTTCTAGGGGTCCCTGTTGAAGACCCCTGAGTTGGGTTGATCCTTGACCACTTAAACCCTCTATTCTTAGTGAAACGTAACTGAGTTGCAACTGTATTTGGTATACGCTCTTATAAAATATTTTTGGCAAATGTTCTCCTTAGAATCATGACATACGCCTGATTAAGACCTATAGATGGTCGAAACATTTAATAAAAATGTTTGTTTTTAACCTTTTGCTTGATTCCTGTCTTGATACAGGAAGCACATGGCCTACTGTAAATACATGGTATTAGATGTGCACATTAGCTCCTCATTGAACCCTCAAGAATCATGACATCGTCTATGGGGATAACAGTAGAACCTACAGCTTTTCTCTTCCTCGAAGGTTAGCATGCTGAAAGAGAAACTTTGGTCTTGCATTAATAAAAGTTAAAAAAAAAACTTTCCACTGCCCACTTAGTATACCCAGTTAGTATACAGAAATGGTGACATCTCAAAATGAGTATTAGTGAGGACCAATTATATGAAAATAGGTTAGCTAAATAGCTAAAGAGATCCTTTAAATAGCTCTATATTTTAATAGTAATCATTGCTATAGTCTATAGTGTTTGTTCACTAATGAGGTCTCCCCATCTCCAGCTAGTGAAAAAAAGGATATATTTTCTATTTCCTGAAAAGCAACGGTTTTGCACATACCACTCGACAATGAGGGTATCAATCAATCAATCAATCAATCAATCAATCAATCAATCAATCAGTCACCAGCTTTCTGATCTTGGAAGGCTGATCTATAGGGGGCGGCTCGAAGCACTTGGTTTTGTTGGTGAGGGGGTCCACGTGTTGCCCCGTCATCAGGAAGGGCGAGGACGTGGCGCAGATGAACACCCAGATGCCCGCGCACACCAGGCGCGCGCGGCCCTGCGTCACCAGGTGCAGGTTCTTCACGGGGAACACGATGGCCACGAAGCGTGTGACGGACATGGCGGCCATGAAGAAGATGCTGCAGTAGAGGTTGACGTAGAGGGCGTAGGAGCTATATGTAGAGATACAGACAGAAGCATTAGCGGTGCCATAACTGGAACCAAAATGGGTTCTTCTTTATTATAACTTTCATCCCAAGATTTTGCAACCCATTTTCACCCAGTGCCAATTATCTAACGCAGAGGTCTTCAACGCTTTCAGGCCAAGGACCCCTTAGTTGAGAGAGAGATGAAGCAGGGACCCCCACTACCTTTTTATAGATTCCATATAGTTTCATCGTTTGACAGCACAATCATCAGTGTATTTTGGATTCATGTCAATTCCTGTTTTCAGATATTTAACCTCATGAACTGTCAATACTTAATAAACTTTACCTTTCACTCTGTACTTAGTCTGCTCTTTTTCGCCTCTACACCAAAGCTCTTTGCCAAAAATAGCCGATCTACAAGCTCACAGCGCCTCGCAGCGCGAGGCGTTGTGAGCTTGTAGATCTGCTATTTTTGGCTAAAGTTCTCAGAATACGGACACTAGGGTTCAAGTGGTTAATATAAAAAAGTTTCTATCACTCAAAGATTTGGAGGACCCCCTTTAGCAACTCTGAGGACCCCCTAGGGGTCCCGGACCCCCTTTTGAAGACCCCTGATCTAACGTAATCATGGGCTCTACACTCCCTCTGCCAACCTGGGGAGAGCAAGGGACTGACCTCATGCTTCTATGCAAGAGTAGTCCATGTCGCTTCTTTTCACCTGACAGGGGAGAGATTACCCGACGTAGCATGCATGTGGAAGGAACACGTTATTCCAACCAGTTCCTTTCCCCTCCATTTGGTCACTGATTAGGTCCGTTTGACATGTTAAACACTGCTGCCTGTAACCCTGCTGTATGTGTGCAATTTCCGTTTGTTTTGACTATTTGGCTATTCTCATGGCACACCCCTGAACAATGTCTGTGCCAAGTGCGAATGGTGCAGGATAGGTTGGGGAAAACGGAGCGCCTGTGGCACATACTGGACACTGGTGTAACTAGACTCCTGACCAGTGTTTGTGCCAAGTTTGATGTGGATCCAGGGCCAGGCAACGGTGCGCCTGGGCCCCGGCCCTGGTGCCCTGACACCAGGGACGTGCAGAGAATGTTGGAGAGGCAGGGGCTGACATTTCTAAAGGGGCCTTTTGGTGAAAATATCGAAAATAGCTGACCTCCAAGCTCACAACGCGTCGCAGGTCGACCTTAATTGATACCACACTGAACTAAGCATAATCAAGTGAATACTGGAGATGTGGCGTATGGCATGGATCCGATGTCTACACAGAGTGGGCAATTCTTTCAACATAAGATGCTGCATTCAGCAGCATCTTATGTTGAAAGAGTTGAAAGAAGTTCAGGAGAGTTTGGACAAGGCAATTTTCTTGAATGCTCCCTTCAGGTATGGCATGGAAAGAGGGCATTTGCATTTCTTTCACCATAGTAAAAACTGCATTAATGGTCTGGAGAGGGCACTTTTTTACAGGTGGATTAAAGGGCATGGGCTCAAGCCCCATTTGGTGTCTATGTGTGCACGTGCCTGCCTGGCACAATCACAGTAGCGTGCTCAGGGGCGTCACAAGGGGTAGGAAAGTGGGACTGAGTTACTAGGGCCCAGGGTGGTGGAGTGGCCTTAATTATTTTATACTTTACCTATTGAAAAATAGCAGATATACAAGCTTGTAGATCTGCTATTTTTGAAAAGTCGTGAAAATGTGTGCAAATCTTTGAATATATATGTATTTTTTTAAGCGAATTATTTGTAACTCAAATTTTGCTTCTGGGGGGTCCCTGGAACTCAATATTTTGAGATGGGGTTCCGTGGCCAAATACATACCATTTGGGGGGCCCTTCACATGAAAAGGTTTGAGCTCCACTGACATCGAAACATAGGTTTTTTTTTTTTTAAATCACGATTTAAAAAAAATAGCAGATCTACAAGCTCGCAGCGCGGCACCAGATCTACAAGCTCGCAGCGCGGCACTCGGTGCCGCGCTGTGAGCTTGTATATCTGCTATTTTTCAATAGTTAGAGCACAGGGGCCCCGCAGTGAATCCTTGTACCCGGGGGCCCAGAATTTGGTGCGACGACACCCCTGAGCGTGCTCACCTGATGCGACAGAGGAAGTCGCCCAGGTTCCACTGTCCCTTGTTGACGTAGTAGACGACGCGCATGGGCAGCGTGCTGACGCACAGCAGGTCGGCCACGGCCAGGTTCATCATGTAGATGTGGAAGGGCGAGTTCTGCCGATAGGTGCGGATCAGCACCGCCAGGGCAAAGCCGTTCCCGGACAGACCGAATATGGTGATGATGGAGTAGACCGTGGGGTAGACGCAGTTGCGGAAGTCGTCGATGGATTCACACGAGCTGTTCTCTGCTACGGAGCCGTTCTCCATGCCTGGAATTATACCTGTGGAACCTGAAGATGAGGAGGACAGATCAAGACAGAGCAGAGGAGCAGAGGAGAGGAGACACTTAAGTGGAGGTTCCCTGCTCCCTCCACTGATGGCCACACATAATACGAAACACTGAGGACACCCTATGGTGACCGTGACCGTGGTGGTCAAGGGATGTTACGGCCAATCTAGGCCATAGTACATTTATGCATTTTCATTATTGGTACTGGTAATTATCTGCCCAGTGCAGTTTGTTTAAAAAGCCTTAAAGGCCAACATAAATAAAATCTGTATTTATAGGTATACCTGCAGGACTCGATCCATCCCTACACCCCTTCCTACACAATCCCATCGGACCCTGCCTTCCTTTCCTACCACACAGGACAACGCTGTAAGGCACCTTCAAAGCCACCAAAGGTATAATAATAATGGATTGCATTTTTATAGCGCTTTTCTAAGCAAGTTGCAAACTCAAACTCTAGGGACAACGATCCACTGGCCCTAGACTCTACGCACACCTGGCCCCCAAACTGTGGAATAAAGTCCCAGTTGCACTTAGAACTGCAGACTCACTCCCTGGCTTCCGCCGTGGTCTGGAGACTCACCTATTCACACTCCACCCATAGCACTTACCGTAGCACTTGCCTACCCACAAATGACGATACATAGATATTTGTATTTATTTTTTATGTCATAATTTGTTTATTTTTTATTTTTACTGAAGAGGTGCTTGGTCTAGTTGTTTTTTCTTAGATTTGCCTACTGTTTCTTTCCAGTTGATGTATTGATGTTGATGTATTGATGTATTAACTTGCTTATTGTAAGTCGCTCTCGATTAAGAGCGTCTGCTAAATGCCTAAATTGTAAATTGAGGTTCAGAAGGTGCTGTGGGTGCCCATGACCACAGCAGGGGTGGGGGGGCAGCCTTGTCTGTGTGGAGGTTGTCTGAAATAACTTGATTTCATCCACTCAATGTGATCTCAGTCCAACTTAGTTGTCAGAGGCCAATCGACAAACATTTTTTAACATTTGTATGGGCTTTAATCAGTTAACATTTCAGAGTGCATGTGTGCATGAAAGAATGCTGTGTTAATAATATTTGTCTCTGTAAGCAGAGATTCTCACGCTCCCTAATCACAGTGAGATTTGATCTCACGGCCTGTTTCTCTCACTGTACCGCTAACATATCTGCTAAAGTGCTCATAGAAAAACAGCTAGTTTGTGTTTATGATGAAAGTACCGGCCTGGGCTCTGTGGAGATAATATCACATAAACCAGATTAGAGGAGTAGCTATTTGAGGTTTTCTGCAGAGATTACAATCTCGCTGTACAAAACTGCGAACGCTGCTCACACCATGAAGTGTGCTGCGGCTGCGCTAATCTGCCTAAAATGTACCTCTCACCTACTCAATCACAACCAGTCCCAGATTTGTCAAATTATTATTATCTGACTGCGAGGAGTATTTATCTCCCTCTCCGATCTATAGATTCAGATTCAGATTCAGATTCAGATTACTTTATTAACCATTGTGTAATACACATAGGAATTTGCTTTGGCATACTACATTTTTGCATTCAAATCAATTTTTTCACATATAACATAAACAAACAAACACAAAAACACAGACAGAACGCAACACGTAGTCACCACAGCTGCCATGGACGGCGCTATCGATATAGACAGAAATAACTGAACATGGATACATTTGCAAAGATGAAATGAAATTGCAAAAGTAACAGATCGAGCAGATCAAAATGTGTCTGCAATATGTGCTATTTTTCAATTTGAATACTGAAAAGTAACGGTTTTGGATATATGAGTTTTCCACGCTATGTAGATTGTATAATATTGTAGTTGCAACCTCTCTGATTTGATTCCAGCTGGAGCCATGTGTTGCCTGTCCTTCTACACCCCTTTATCTAAACAGTAATTACTTAAAATAAACAAGGAAATGCCAGCTGAAGTGAGAGTCAATGTGAAATGCCGATGATCTACGCATATAAAACCACAATCTTAATTACACCGACATTGGTTTTGAGATGCACTTTTATACTTCATATAGTTGAAGCGTTTATAAAGATTGATATTTCCATTTGACCAAAGGAGACTCGAATATCATCACAGTAGACAACATGCCCCGAGAGAGAAGGAAAGCAAGGTATAACACGTGCACACACACACACACACACACACACACACACACACACACACACACACACACACACACACACACACACACACACACACACACACACACACACACACACACACACACACACAGTCCTGCTTTAAGACAAAAACATGAGATGTCTTTGGCCTACCATTCCATTCCCGTTTGAGAGACATACTTTAATTGTACACATACCTCTGTTGTTCCTTTCTGTCTCCCTTCCTGCCTCTCTCTCCTCTCTCTCTCTTATCCACTACATCTGGACCCAGAGCTCTTGAAAGTGATTGGACAAGCTGGGTGAAGATCAGTAAGCACTAAGCAGTAAAATGTTCTTGGGCCTGTGGCCAATGTCAGCATGTGTTATTACAGTTCTGTCTCCACTGGATATCTCCTCATCTCCTTCTGCTCATAGAGCTGCTACTGTATGTGTGTGTTGCTGGACCTGGTGTTCTCTACAGCAGTGTTTTACAAACACTGGGTCGGGACACATTTGTGTGGGTCATGGACACATTTTTACGGGTCCCTTATTGTTTTGTTTTCTCCTTTTTGTTTTTAATTATTATTATCCAAATTGTCAAATATATAGAGGCAGACATTTTGAAAATAGCCAATCTACATCCTCACAGTGAGCATGTAGATCTGATATTTTCACAATAGAACCATGTTATACCAAATGTAATGTAGCACTGTAATATTGGACCATTCCGTCCTTGACAATAAGCAATCCTACTGTTTGAATGCTGTACAGACGCACACATGGAGCAAAAATAATGATAGAAAAAAATACAAAGGATTTTTTTTTTTCAACTTCAACTTTCGACTTTCTCTGGTGGGAGTCGACTTGTGTAATGAAGTCGACTTGTCGACTTTTTCGTTAATGCCCTAGACTACACTGTGGTGGTCAAGGGATGTTACGGCCAATCTTGGCCATAGTACATTTATGCATTTTCATTATTGGTACTGGTAATTGTCACTGGTAATTATCTGCTCAGTGCAGTTTGTTTAAAAAAGCCTTAGAGGCCAACATAAATAAAATCTGTATTTATAGGTATACCTGCAGGACTCGATCCACCACCTACACCCCTTCCTGCACAATCCCATCAGTTAACACAGGACATCTGACCCTGCCTTCCTTCCCTACCATACAGGACAACGCTGTAAGGCACCTGTCTATCTGTCGGTCTTTCTGTCTGACCCTGCACCCCTTCCCTATCACACAGACAGGACAACGCTGCACGGTCTGTCCATCTCTTCCCTACCACACACAGGTTAGGCACCCAACATGCCTAGACTCAGTCACTCCCCATCTTCCACCTATAGAGTACCTAAGAGTACAGGTGAGGATACTATACCTTTAGCAGGCTCAGTGAGGAGGGATGGGAGTCAAAATTCCTCAACTAAGAATGGAATGCTCTTGGCTTTAAACATGTACTGTGGAGAGCGTTAGTATAGCTTGTTATACTATTTTTATGAGAAAATTACCTTTGATTTAACAAATTCATTATTATGACTTAGTTGACTGGGGTCGCCCAGCTCTACACTGTGGGTTGTAGGTTTGCTAGTATTTCCCTCCATGCCAGATCTCTTCGCAAAAGAAAATCTTTTACTTTTTAAATATTTCCACACAGAGGTCAAGTGTTTATGCTGATTTCATTCTTTTGTGGAATAATGAGCTTAAAGACAAACTGTGTTGAATTATACACTTGCTCCAATACAGACTTGTTCATCCCAAACCCTGGCAAAATGAGCAACATTTAAGCCCAATTAACTATTCAGAAATAGCCGACCTACAAGCTTACCAGCGACGATGCGACACGTTGTGAGCTTGTAGACCAGCTATTTTCAAAAAATCGGGAAAAGGGAGACAAAATACAACCACCCCATTGTATAAGTTATATTTTATTAACATACACTACCATTACATATGAGACTTTAAGTCTGTCTGTGGGCTTTATACTGTATTGAGCTATTGGGGCGGCAGTGGCTCACGGGTAGAGCTGCTGTCTTAGAATACAGAGGTTTCCCGAAGGGTTCCCAGTTCGAACTCGAAGAGTCCCTGAGCAAGACTCTGAACCCCTGGTTGCTCCCGGTGAATGTAATGCACAATTTCTGTTAAGCACCTTGGATTAAGGCACTAAATAAATGCACCATTTGCCATTTGAACCAATGAAAAGTATTAACAAGTGCTTGTGACTAAATAATAACTATACAGTGGATCCATAAATGGAACCGGTTCATTTTCTTTCACATGCGGTTATAACAAGAGGAACTTATGGGCGTTGTGATTATAGGTTTTTGTGGGTAGATGAGATTGGTAAATAGTCTTCAGCCTGAAGAAGTGAGATGGTGGCAAGATAAACTTCTCAGATAGCATTTTAAACGAGGCATTTTGACCACCGTACATATGCACACACGCACTGTACAACAAATAGTAAATGCATTTTGAAACATCTTTGACAATACAAAACCATGCCAAAAATAGTGATGCCCGGTTGAAATTTGTTAAGTTTTTATCACTGTGCTTCGCAATGATAACAGTGATAACCTAAGATAAAATCATATATTCTGTATGAACAGGCAGAGAGTGGATGAAATTATTTGTGCCCACCATTTTTGGTGTGTGTAATAGCAAAACTTTTGAATAGTTATTTTTAGTCTGACTAACAATTAAGCCCTAGTTTAACGGTGGCTTGCAAAAATAGGAGAAAAAAAGGCTCTACAAGCTCACAATTCATCTCAACACTAGTCTACAGGATGCGTTGTGGGCTTGTAGATCTGCACTATATTTTCGTTATTTTAGAAAGATGTTGAAAGCACAAATTCTGAGTTCTGTGTTCCCTGAAGTCAGGGTTAGTAATAGTAGGTACTACAGTAGGTACCACCTCCTGGGCAGGGCCCATATTAGGTTCTGAGAAGCTTATTTTGACCACACCGTTCACAGAAAAGATGACATGCACACATGAAACCATGTGTCTGTTATGACCACCAGATCACAAAGATCCTTAATTTCCTGTTATTCATAAATTCTACATCCTGTGCGAGTCATCATTCTTGAATTTGTGGCGTTTATAGCTGCACTTTTTACCGTCAAACCTTACGGGCCAGTAAATCAGTGTACAAATTGAACCAAATGGACCCTTACAAGTGGGCACTACCATCTACCAGATGTACAGTACTTACAGGACCCCAATCTACACTGTAAAATCTCCTGAGGGTGTGCAAATGGAACCAAATGGACCCGTAGAAATCAGAGAAAAGGATAGACAAAAGGATTATGTCATGATCCATTAACCACATTAACCCTGGCATAGGACATCTTTTGGCCAAAATGTATTTTATATTTTTCCAATATCTCCTCCAAATTTTCAAAAAAAGCATGAAAATGAAAGATGTCAAGAGCTTCTTCTTTCATTTTCGCAGATTCTTTCATTTTTAGCAGATATACAAGCTCACAGCGCGGCACCGAGTGCCGCGCTGCGAGCTTGTAGATCTGCTATATGGTTCATTGCATTAAACATCTCCATTTGTCACTTCCATTGTGATCTGTTAGTTAGATAGGCTTGTTAAATCATATAGACTTCTTAATTACTAATTATGTATTCATTATCTTAAACAATCTCACAAAAATATTTCACAAGCTCAATGTTTTGCTTTGCCTTATTGGTGCATTTTAGATGAAACATTTTCAATTCATGTAAAGAATATCATCTTGTTTGGCAATGCAAGACTCATTCACGATTTGTCCTTCAACGGTGTTGCATGTCACATAAATTAACCATTTTGTATAAATTAAGTCAGTGGTTCTCAAAGTGGATTCCAGGGACTCTGTGGGTTCCTTTAGGTGGCTCTAAATTGACCCATACAAGTCTGTAACTCTGACAGTGTACAAATGGAACCAAATGAACCCTAACAGGTTCATTTGGTTCCATTTGTACACTGTCAGAGTTAAGGGGAGACCTTGACATTTGAAAGTTTGAGAAACACTGAATTAAGCAATAATCATGAGATTAAAAAAGAAAATAACAACAAGTGTCTTACCGTTCATGCGCAGCTCTGTGTGATGCATCTCTGTGTGTCAGGAAAGGAAGGGCAGGCAGGCAGAAGGGAGAGAGAGAGAGGCTGAGAACAACAGCAGCAGCAGCAGCAGCAGCAGCAGCAGGAGGTTGATAAAGTGTTAGAAAGTAGGAGTGTCAGATTGTGACATATTACTTTCTGTTCTAGATCTTTTCCTCTTTTATGTGATTAAACAGGATGCACAGACAGACCGACAGGCAGGCATATCTTTATTAATCTCATGGGAGAAATTCTTGTTGTACCCTCCAAATTCAGCACAATTACGGGAAAATATTTTACTACTGCTACTGACATGATGTGACTTCCATTAAAGGATGTGAATCATTGGCTTCCTTCAAATCGAAACTGAACTAAAAAGGTATCTGCCATCAATATACAAGCGGAGTTAGAAATTAACACATTAAAATCGGGAAAGCATCTGTGTGATTTTAGGTGCGCCATGAGAACCATCAGGGTCAAAGCCCATTCATGGCCATGGATAAATTCTGACATACTGAAACTGAACTCCATAAAACTCGGTGACGAGTTTCGGAATGGAAACCCGCCATGAATGGGGCCTCGACCCTGATGGTTCTCATGGCATTTAGAGTAGCCAAGAATTTGGTTTTAAACCCAAGTCATGCTTCGAACAAGCCAAAAATACAAAGTGACGTGCTGTGAGATTGGACAGTACATCCGAATAGCCAACAGCAAAACCTAGAATGACACAGATGCTTTCCCGATGGTGACAACTGACAAGGTGTTTAAAAAACTGAGCGCCCTACAACAATACAAGACCCCTGTCCGTGACAAGATCCCCTCCAAATTTCTCAGAGACTCAGCCGCTTCCATCACTCCAATCATTAGCTTGATTCCCTTACTCAATGCTCAATGTTCCTCCACATGCAGCTGATTCTCATTACGGACACGTAAACATCTGAGGTGAGAAACAGGCAATGCATTAACGTGTTTCACCACTGCCTCCCTCTCTCTGTCTCGCCGTGCACGAGACACAGGGCAGTACCAAAGGTAGTACCAAAGGTGGCCCCCCTATTCCGGCACCACTGGCCCGACAACCATTCCCGTTACACAAGAAAATGTTACAATAAAGGAGATGCAGCAGGACTGTTGTTCATCTGCTAGTTTTTATTTATTTATCTCGCTGTAAACCCATTTAGAACGGGCACACATTATTGCGTATCATTATTTTATGCTTTAACTATTGAAAAATAGCAGATATACAAGCTCACAGCGCGGCACCGACTGAATTTTGACCCGATTCTATAAGTGTCTTTTGAATCCTTCTAAGGTTTTTTGAAAAACCTATGTTTCTATGTAAGCAATCTGGCTAGGCATCGTCAAAGAAAAGGTCCTTTTCACTTAACTGGAGCTCAGTTAGTCTGTTCTTGAGAGACTACTATGTCAGTAGTTCTCAAACCTTTTCATGTGAAGGACCCCCAAAATGATATTTATTTGGCCACGGACCCGCATCTCAAAATATTTAGTTCCAGGGACCACCCAGAAGCAAAATTTGTGTTACAAACGTTCGCTTTGAAAATACATATATTCAAAGAATTTGCACACATTTTCACGACTTTTTCAAAAATAGCAGATCTACAAGCTCGCAGCGCGGCACTCGGTGCCGCGCTGTGAGCTTGTATATCTGCTATTTTTCACTGGTTAAAGCATTCAATAATGAAAAAAGAGAGGAAGGAGCGCATCTGGTTGGCTGGAGTAAAAATCTCCTAAACAAGGTGCTCTTTGGTGCCCCGGGGGGGGGGGGGGCGGGGGGTCCCCAAATTATTTTGGGGGGTCCCCAGATGATTAACTTAATGTGCAACATTGTTTTGTCCCTCAACAGCAAACAAACCAACATAAAGTGTATAGCGGGTATCTGCACATTTCTAAAGTGACAATTTAAGGACTTTTTAATACCTCTAATTAAAAATGTAACCTTTGTCCTCCAGTTGAAATGTGATTATTTAGTTGGTCGCGGCCTGAAAAGGTTGAGGACCACTGCAATAGGTGACTGAATAGATGCGAAAAAAGATTAGACCAAGGCACTCTTGTGGAGAATAAGTTAAAACCCTTCGTTATTTGGCCAATGCATATAGCAAGAATAAAAAAAAGCACCTACGCATTGTTGCAAACAGTGCCTTCTTCAGGGTGACTAAGCAGAAATGAAGAACACACATGTCATGGCTTTTAGGACATGACATCACAAGCTCATTATCCTATACAGATTGGTGGTTGGCTAAAAACCGCACCAAGACAAAATGTAGAGCCTCGGAAACCTGCATGAAAAACTCCCGAATGCCACTTTAAAAACACACAAAAAAACAAAACAAAAAGAAAAACAGTTTGTAGGAAAGCCAGAACAATAGGAAGTGACAGCCTAAGTTCAGCAAAATACTCAAGCAACAATAATGACACAAGTATATCAATCATCTCAGTCACATGAATACCTATTCTGAGGCAAACATTCGGTAGAATACATTGTATTGTAGAGAGTGAAAACTCAAGTGTCTCGAGCAGAGCCTTAGGGACTCTGGTCAATTACAGAATTTAAGTGGGATAAATAAATCAAATAACAAGCGTTTACCACTTACCACTGCTCTCTGCTCTGCCCAGATGAGTCTTCTGGATTAACTCCAGCAGGAAACTGGATTCATATGTACACACATTCATACAGTATATACACCCAGCTCCACTGTGCCTGTCTGACTGGTTTATCTGCGGTGTGACAGAGACCACTTGAACTCCAACGTTCCTATTCTGAGAACTTTAGCAAAAATGTGCAGATCTACAAGCTCACAACGCCTCGCACTGCGAGGCGCTGTAAGCTTGTAAATCGGCTATTTTCGTCAAAGAGGTTTGGTATAGAGGGGAAAAAAGTGCTTACTAAGTACAGAGTGAAAGGTCAAGTTTATTAAGTATTGACGGTTCAAGTGTTACATATATCTGGTTACACAAATTGACATGAATCCAAAATACACTGATGATTGTGCTGTCAAACAATGCAACTATATGGAATCTGGGGGTCCCTGCTTCATCTCTCTCTCAGCTAAGGGGTCCTTTGGCCTGAACACGTTGAAGACCACTGAACTAGACCATTGGGTACCAGTCTGCTCGTGAACGAAGCAAAGTCAGGAATGAATCAACGATGCAAGTTGGGAATGCATGCCCACCCAATAATGCGACACTCGTTGTACCCATTTACCCAATACTTGTCCACTAGTGCAGTGCCCATTGGGTACCGACCTACTCGAGAACGAATACCAGAAGTGTCGCCAGAAAGAAACGCGCCTGGGCTGATGGTTTATGCCGTTTGATTGATTGAGGTATTTATTCGAAGTTTTGGATAGGAAAAGGTACAGTTTCATGACAATACAGTTCACTGGTACAATGTCAACTAAAAGGAAACTCGGGCAAGGCTTATTTGTTATTTTCCATCCTTAATATCCTTATATACCTCTGTAAACTATGCCTAAAAGGTTAAACCTAATCTTATTCCTAACCTTAACCCCAGTAAAACAGTGCCTAACCCTATTCTTAATCTTAACCTCAGAAAGATATGCGTAATCCTAAAGTTATTTCTAACCTTATTCTCAGTAAAACAGATAAACATCTCTGCGAGTTTCTTTCCGGCAACTCTACCAGTTACCCTCGAGAACGATGCAAGTTGGGAACAATTCAAATAGTGAATGCTGCAGGATCAGGGCTTTGGTGGACTGTGGGACCGTACAGTGGACCCACCAGGGAGATCTATGTCCAACAATAAAAAAATAAAATAATAGTCTGCACACTGGTTATCAGCTGCCCTTGATTATTGCTGTGCAACGTTTCAATCACAATGATCTAACCATCGTGTTATTGTTTATTGTGGACACCGAAGAGGACGTGCCCATGAACCTGACAGTAACATAATAGGCAGAGACATTAAAGTTAGGTGTCCAATTACAAGGATACAGCAACTCATGATGCCTTATCCAAACAATGTTCAATTGAATTGGAACTGTGAGTCAAATAGAGTAAAGGTAAATACAGTACAGGATAAGGGAGTGTTTTTGATGTATTTGTGTCTCCTGCTTCTCTGCACGTTTGACACAGCTGCTGAAGACACAGCATATCTACAGTATACCTGCTGCTTCATTACATCCAGTATTATTTATTCTATTAGACATAGAAACATAGGTTTTTCAACAACAAAAAAAAACATGATTTTTAATCTGCTATATTTCAATAGTTAAAGCACAAAATAATGTGTAATAATGCGTTCCCAGTCTAAATGAGTTAAACCCCTACTCCCTAAGATCAACATTCATGGGGGGCCCGCAGTGAATCTTTCTACCCAGGGCCCAGAATTTGGTTTGACACCCTTGATTCTGCATAAAGTACTTTGTCAAGTGCTTTGAGTCCTTGAAATGTGAATGTAAATACATTTACCATATCATCAAAATTGTCTAAATAACAATTTGTAACCCATGACTTAAAACAAGGACCAAAACTAATACTGAGCCATTAAGCTGCCCTCACCACTTTTCATAAAGCACTTTATGAGCTATTAAGTGAAGTGATGTACAGTAGGCCTAAAGCAGTGTGTGGTCATCTTCTTCACAGACGCTAAGTGAGTTATGATAAATCACGCTGCATACTGCAACTGTGCATCCCTCAAATCTTATAAATGACCGTTCCCACGCAGTATCCGATCTCCATTTGCTAAGTACTACACTATATGCAACTCATTAACAAGAGACAACAGGAAATGCTACTGAAATAAACAACAGAATCAAAATCAATTTAGGACAGTTTGTTTTGGTTCTCTGTTACCCTGCCTCACCTTGACTCAACATTGACTCAGCATGAGGATAAAAATGGACTCTCATTAGGTAGGATTAGACCCAGATATGGAAATATGTTTTGTTTCAAATTACATAGTCTAAATGTCATAATTGCACATGAGAAATACATTTTAAAATTGTAAACTCATAGCGGTGTTGAAAAATATTGTTCAAATAGTTACGTTGTGTACATTTTGGTTTTATAATTATTTCAATTGAATTTCAGTTGAATTATAGTGAAATTAAACTGCTGCTGGACCCCTACCCCCCAACAACCACTGTTGTATTTCGTTATTGTCTGATCCAGAATTAATTGCGACCGTAGTTCGCATTTACTACCAAAACCTCCACCGGCTGTCTGTGAGTGAGTGAGTCCGTCACACTTTTGCCCTGCTCATATCTCCACAACCGTTGCCCCCATCCATGCCAAATTTTGCACACACACTCCTTGACTGCCAAACTACAACCTCCAAGGACCCCCGGAGCCCCAGGGACCCCCAGGTCCCTGGTGGACCCCCAGATGTAAAAAATGACCAAATGTGCTCACACGTCACACGTCACACTTTTTCCCTGCTTATATCTCCGCACCCGTTGACCCGATCCATGCCAGATTTTACACACACACTCCTTGCCTGCCAAACTACAACCTCCAAGGACCCCCGGAGCCCCAGGACCCCCAGGTCCCTGGGGGACCCCCAGATGTAAAAAATGACCAAATGTGCAAAAATGACCAAATGACCACCCCAACGGGGCTGCTCACGGGGAATTCCCGGGGACCACCGACTCCTGGTGCTCCAAAAGGGATGCAAAAGTGGTGGCGCCCCCAGTGGAGGACCCCCTGCCACTGCAGCGCACATAAAATGCCGTAACTCGGGCTAGGAGCGTCCGGGAAAGCCGGGGCCGGTACCTATTCGTCCGCCAAGGCAACGCGGAGACCCCACCCCTCATTTCTCACATGGCCCTATTCTAGCGCCACCTTCAGGCCGATTTTTAAAACACATTTTTGGACACTGCTCCTACAGTTTTTGCCCTAAAATCACGAATATCACTACACAGCATGTCTACACTCATGTCATCAACATGGATCAGGAAGATTTTGGAAAAACAAATTTTTGCCCTATTTGTGGAGATAAGCCACCTACGGTGGTAAAGCTCAGAGCCAAAAGCGATTGTGCTTACATCCATAGGGGTGCCACACATGCTAGACAGCTGCACCTCATGACTGATTCAGATCTGCGCTCTGAAGAGTGCACTTTTCTAGGTATCTCTGACCGAAACACTGCCTTCTGACTGTCATTAAATGCCACACATTCCTGGCTGACTAGTTCTCTATGTAACTGATCCAAGTTTGAAGCAGATAGCATTGTTGAGATTTTTTTGTGCCATATGGATCATTGCCATGCTTTCATTAGTAAATAAAAAAGTAGAAAACGTACCCGTGACCCACTTGCATTGTTCCTGAGGTATGGCCATTAAAAATGTCCGTTCCTGACTTGCTTGGCCCTTCGGGCACCGGTCTAGCTTATTCAAATGGAAGAATGAACAATGCCAGCAGAGGTGACAGTGCTCCTAACAATGCATTTTCAACACCGATGGACACCACTTATCATCAGTACCAAACCAGTGGCCTCAATCCAGATAGGGAATGAGACCTTATGCCAGTGTTTCTCAACCTTTTGCAAGGGCACACTTTTCATGTCCCAAGAATCCATGGGCACGCCAACATAATACGGGGGTGTAAACATTGTCACTGTCGGGAAGAAACCTTGTATCTCCAAGTTTCAAATTTGTACGTTTCTTCGCAAAGTAAAGCCCTGCTTCATCATACAAGGCTGTCGCACAACAGTAGTGAAAACAGCGCAACAACGCCTCGCGGTGCGAGGCGTTGTGTGCTTGTAAATCAGCTGTTTTCAATGATAAATACAATACTGGCTTTCAAGCAGTTTCAAGGGGCACACTTGACCCTTCTCGGGGGCACACCAACGGTCCCCAGGCACAGTGGTTGAGAAACACTGCCTTACGCCAAGTCAGACAGATAATGGAAGCAGCAGCAACAGCAGCAGCGTCATTATTGCGTTAGCTGCAGTGCAACATTGTGACAAAAGATGGGCCATAAGCAGAAACTCTCAATCTACCAGTCAATCTTTGCTTGATCTGCTTGTTTCTATCGAATCATGTTGTCCTACTGCAGACAATCATGCCTATGTAGGTCATCAGGTCTCACATTGTCTACGTTAGCTGTTCACGAAACCATACACAAGATATGATCTTATCTGACATCCTCGCATCGCATCCACTGAGACAAGTAACTTAACACAGTTGTGGCCTAGTCTGTTTGGAGGTAGTCCAACATGGATAATCATAAATCATGATTTGTCCAAAGAGTGTGTCTGTGTGTTTACGTGCGTGCATGCATTTGTTGAGTGGAGGATCTCAGCTTGTCGGGGGGGGGGGGGGGGGAGTGGTGTAAAGTAACTAAGTAGATGTACTACTTAGTACTGTACTTAAGTACACTTTTGAGGTATTTGTACTTTAATTGAGTATTTCCACTACTTCTACTCCACTACTATACATCTCGGATCCAAAT
>NC_137824.1:14256098-14366098 GCF_963921795.1 Nannobrachium achirus | reverse complement strand
GTTTGTCAGCTGTGAGTGAGTATTGTCCTCTCTTAATTATCTTTATTCGCATCCCCCCACCCTGACGAGCACTAAGAATTTAGGCATTATAAACTCAGCACAAAAAGAAAGGAAACTTGACATCGGTCCATTATATCGCCCCTTTAATAATACCAATTTGTATTGTGTTTTATTACATTTTTATTGTTGATTCGTCACCTTTACAACAAGGTACAGCTAGTAAGCATCAGGCATTCGAGGTATATGCTACACAGCCAAACATGTGGGTAGCGCCAACCAGAATTTTGCCAAAATGGCCTACAATTTACTGTTCTGCTGGCATATACTCTTGTTTTGGGCTTCCCTGACACTGAGCTTAAAATTAACGAAGTGTAAAAATGGCCAATATTTGTCGTTTTTTCTTTTCCTTATTACTGTGGGAGAGTGCAATCATTCAATGAACCAAGCAACAAAGGTGAACACCAAAAGAAACAGTATTGCAGGCCTGCCAGGCCATTTTGTGCATGGGTTTTTTGATTTTTGGAGGGGCGCTACCCACACGTTTGGCTGTGTTGCTCATTCCACGAATACCAGATCCTTACAAGCTGTACCTCGTTGTAAAGGTGACGAATCATCGATAACAATGATATCAAACACAATACAAATTGTATTATTAAAGGGGAGATATAATGGACCGAAGTCAAGTTTCCTTTCTTTTTGTGCCGAGTTTATTTTGAATAACACGGTTCTATTGTGAACAAAGCAGATCTACATGCTCACAACGCCTCGCAACGCAACCCAGGTAGGATGTGTAAATGACGTCAGACTTCAGTGCTCTAGTGTATATTGTGGGTTTGCCAGTGACTGTGTTAATCTCTAATGGGCATGTCTTTGAACCGAGTGCCAAAAAAACAAATTCCTCCTTTGATCTTCATACTTGTGGCAGGACTTCTAAGCTTCTATCTCCAGTGATAATTACAGTCAGCACTTCTAAAAATAGTTCTTCAGCGGCCCAATGATGTTGAAGCAGTTCCTGTTCCATCATTCATGTTCCTGCATGTCACTCCTCACAGCTCTCAGAGAAGGCAATGGCCATAGATGCATAATCCATGCACCATAGACTGTACATACATTTATATTTAATGATAGAATGTACATCATGTTCACAGACCTAGCACAGATGACTAATGTTAGAAGAATCTAAGTCTATTTTATTTTGTCATTTTATATTATTATTATCATATCTTTTCTAGGTGTGTGTGGACGTTGGTTGATTGATTATTTTTGGGTACTAATAATCAGTATTGATTTGTGTACCAATTTTGTATAATGGTCAAAGTACAGAACAGGTGACCTTTTAATCATTTGCCACTCTGCTGTTCCAAAACAAAACTTGTTCTGATATTATTAAAACATCTTAGATCTGATTTCGTATGTTCTACCTTGACACTGTTTAAGTGTCAACAAGCCGTCAACAATAAGATTACAGCATCACGTCGACAACTCAGATGATTACAGCGTGTTCTATCCACTAAGACGAAGGCATGTCACAGGCTGCCATGGGGACACCTATATCGAATAGGACACTATGACATCATACCATTCTACACATGGCCATCCACGAAGGCAAAACATTCCCTTGTCCTTGTGATTTTGTTCCGACCTGATTCTCTCAGCATCAGATTCTGTTTTAACTGACCAGTGAAAGTGTGACATGTAAAGATGATGTATTTGGACTAAGCATATGTTGATGTATGATCTATTATACTCAGAAGGAGATTTTGAAGTACCAATGGTTGATGGACTATTGGATTTTTAAAACACTGACTTAAAAAGGACTTATTGGTGTGGTGTTTCTTCCTTGCGTGGATTTGGATTACATTCTTGGAGGAAACCGTTTTTCTTGTAATTGATTACATTCAAAGGAATGAATTTCCCAACATTGGTTCAGCATTGCGTGCTCATGTCATGTCCTACAGGACAACCTGATGTTTGTGAGTCAGACTGTGTCATTCTCTCTCTCTCTCTACAGCAGACATGAAGACATCACACCTACTGCAGGCAGGTACTGGGGAGCAGACGTGATGACATCACACCTACAGTATACAGGCAGGTACTGGTAGCAGTCGGGACTTATAAACCTTCACCAGAAGATTGAAGAGCCAGTTTGACAGTCTCAGCCCAACCAGACGGGGTAGAAACACCAGTCTCGTTGGGACAACAGAAGATGATACTTTCACACAGGTGAGTGTTGTTCTGGTTGGTCAAACTACACTGGTCACATGATCGCGATAGAGCTGCTGTCGATTCATTTCGTAGTGATTTTCGTGAAGCAATCGAATACAGTATTTGTGAAACATGTATATTTCATAATAATCTGTTAGATTTTTTGTCAATGAACGGACACGATCGACCAAGTCGATTACCTTGATTATACTTAAGCCCTGATTTCATACTAACAAGCAACAAGTATTTTGCATAAAGCTAGAAAAAGTATATAAGGTTACTGCAGTAGGACGTATTGCCATGCAACATGTTGTGTTGAGCTTGTATATTAGCAATTTGTTTGCCATTTTTGTGGCAAATAATCAATTAGTTTGATTAACTGTACCCCTAGATTATTAGGTGTTTTTGAGCCGTCAACTCACCCTGCTATGAAATGTGATTACTGGACTGCTTTAAACTGCTAATTGCTCATTAAATGAATTTGTACCTTGGATTCATTTCCACACTCTCAGAGTTAAATTAACACAGAAGATTTTGCTGTGCAGGTGTTTTATCTGAGGTGCATTCAGTTATGTTAAATAGCAGCTATAAAAGTTAAAAGAATTTATAGATGCTTGTTTGCTTGCCTAGGCTTATGCCAGAGCAGTTTAATTGTAGCATAACACTGACACGCCCCCCCCCCCCCCCCCCCGCCCCACACACACACACACACACACACACACACACACACACACACACACACACACACACACACACACACACACACACACACACACACACACACACACACACACACACACACACACACACACACACAGGTGTGGTGTGTGGATCCATCCACTTGACTTAGAACGAAAATGACCTATTTATAGTTATAGTTGTAGTTATATTTATCGTTCTCAGTCTGAATGGTCCTTAACCTGTCAACCTGTGTGTGTGTGTGTGTGTGTGTGTGTGTGTGTGTGTGTGTGTGTGTGTGTGTGTGTGTGTGTGTGTGTGTGTGTGTGTGTGTGTGTGTGTGTGTGTGTGTGTGTGTGTGTGGGCTTGCAAAGATAGTACAATCCAGGGAAAAAAACATGTGGGGACAAATTAATACGTCCCCACAAGGTCTTTAGGGGTTAGGTTAAGGGTTAGGGTTAGGGTTAAAATGAATGGAATGACCCCACAAAGATAGTAGACTATGTGTAATGTCCCCACAAAGTAGCAATTGCAAACCTGTGTGTGTGTGTGTGTGCGTGCATGCGTGCGTGCGTGCGTGCGTGCGTGCGTACGTGCGTGCGTGCGTGCGTGCGTGCGTGCGTGCGTGCGTGCGTGCGTACAGTATGTGCGCCTGGGCTGCTCAACAGCGCCACTGGTCACCCAGCGGTATTGCAGCTCATGCTACAGACAAAGTTGCATACATGGATAGATACATAGACACGCAGTCACGCATAGGAGACGGTGTTCCACCGCTTAAAAGTACATTTGCTTCTGAGAGTAGTATAGTGCAAAGTATCAAGAAATGGAAATACTCAAGTTATGTTAAAATACTTTGAAAGTGTACCTGAGAAAACGTACACATTCTCCTCCCCCAGGACGCTGCTGCTACGCTTTCTGCTGCTGAAGTTGGTGACAGTGCTGCTGTTTCCTCAGGGAGCGCTGCTCCCCCTGGTGGCGGGAGCGATGTACAGCCTGCAGGCTCTGTCATGGCTCCGCTCGCCTCACATCTCCACCAAACCCTCCAACGTCCTGCTGGGACAGCTGGCCCTCAGCGATGCTCTGCTACTGCTGTACGGGGCCCTCAGGTAGGCAGGGGCGTCACAAGGGGGGGAAAAGTGGGACTGACTTACTAGGGCCCAAGGTGGAGGGGCCTTAATTAATTTATGCTTTAGCCCATACATGGGCAACTGGTGGCCCGAGGGCCACATGCGGCCCCCACCTCCACTTAATGCGGCCCGCAGGTTAATATTGGAATACTGATATATTATTGATTTCAGCTGTTACAATTACAACCATGACCTGCTTTAATTCCATCAGTCTATATTAGTAGCTAGTAGTAATGTATTTTTTATGTCCAAAGTATTTGTATTTAGGTTCATAAAGTTAACATGAGTATATGCGTTTGAATTAAATCAAAATAAATCAAAATCTTACATTTCAGGGTTCCAATTAAAAAATAACAAAAAATAATTCAGGATTCCAATTCAAAAGAATAGCCGATCTACAAGCTCAAAACGCATTGCAGCGCGATGCGCTTTTGAGCTTGTAGATCGGCTATTTTGCTTCTTTTTGTATGAGATACTAGAATGACAAAGTAGGCCGTAGCAATATGCATTGTGGAGTGAAGATGGAAATATAGTGGCCCTTTCCATCATCAAAGTTGCCCACCCCTGCTTTAGCTATTGAAAAATAGCTTGTAGATCTGCTATTTTTGAAAAGTCGTGAAAATGTGTGCAAATCTTTGAATATTAAGTGAACATTTGTAACTCAAAAGTTGCTTCTGGGGGTTCCTGGAACTAAATATTGCAATATATATGCAATGAGGGAGCCTTTGAATGTTGAATTGTTAATAGAGAGATTCATTGCAGAATGCACATAAACCTACATTTTGGTCTAAATCAGTGGTTCTCAAACTTTTAAAATGTCAAGGTCTCCCCTTAACTCTGACAGTATACGGATGAAACCAAATGGACTCGTAAGGGTCCATTTGGTTTCATTTGTATACTGTCAGAGTTACATACTTAGAAGGATCAAGTTTTGACCTCCCAAAAGGAACCCAGAGAGTCCCTGGACCCCACTTTAATGACCACTGGTCAAAATGGTCTTTTTCTTTTAGATGTTACCTTGTAGGTGGTTGCTGTCAGGGGCGGCCTTAGTAATCTGGAGGCCCGTTTCAAGAGCTATTGATGAGGCCCCCCCGCGCCGCCGCCAGCGGACCAAGGCCACAGTAGCCGCGCAACAACCGCACACAGAAGTTGACCTATAGTCAATGACTGGCTGCCATTTATATATTATTATTATATCACTACATAATGTTATAGCATTGACCTAAATGGAGTTATATTAACAAGGATATATGATTATTAAAAAGTGTTATAAGTGTGTTGCAAGTTCAACAAGGCTTGCTGGCTAGCTCTTGGAGGCCCCCTGGTGGCTGAGGCCCGTTTCAATTGAAACTGGTGAAACATAGCTAAGGCCTCCCCTGGTTGCTGTACAGTACTGTTAAAGTAACTTGAAACAACCATTAAAAACCAACATGAAAAAGAATCGTGATAAGATTGTGTATGGCTTGGGATAATATTGTGACATTGTATTTTTCCATATCGCCCACCCCCACCCTCAGGCTGGGGACCACGGTGTGCGTCTGGATGGATAACACGGGCCCCGCCGTGAAGACGACCACGGAAACGTCAGAGTGTCAGAGTGTGTACGTGTTGTGTCAGTGGCTCCTGGACGCTCACCACCTGGCCTCGTTGCTCCTGCTGGGGCTCCTGGGCTTGGAGGCCACCCTGGTGTGTCACTGGCCCCTGCAAACCCGCGGGCTGCGGACGTCTCACGTCGCCCAGCTGGGCTGCGGCCTGGTGTGGGCGCTGGTGCTAATGGAGCTCCTGGTCAAGTTGAAGGCCTGGGTTTTTGTTGTCCAGGAGGAGGACACGGCAGCAGGGCTTCGGGTGGATCCTCTGCCTCAGCCAGCCTTCTCCGTTTGCCTGCGGAGGGCGCTGTGGCTGGCTGACTCCTGGCTCCACTATAGTACTGTCCTCTGTAACAAGCCGAAGAGAGCCAAGAGTTGCTTCCATTAGAAACGTCAGCGAGTGAAAAGGGGAATACACGCAATGACTCGTTGAATATTTATTTTATTATTTATTTATTTTGCCTGCTTCAGTTTCCCAGTATTATTACAGGTCTGACTCTGTGTGTCCTGACTCCTTGGTGTCCTGTTTTATTCGTTTCACACATGTCCCTTTTCTGATTGGACAATACAATAGGATTTGAGGCCATAACAGTTTCAAACTCGCTTGTCGCAGCGGAAGTGGTTTACTGGTGCCACTAAAAGATCTCCCATTCATTTTCCCCATAGACTTTTACAAAGATATGAATAACAATTATGTTAAGCCTAGAACCAAACCATCCAGGATGGCAGTAAATCATGACCATAAAACCTTTGATCTTATATGAAAATATATTTTAATAATTAATTATTCAATACATACCCTTTGTTTAGCGATTTGAACATAGAAACAAAGGTTTCATGTTCATGATTCACTGCCATCCTGGATGGCTTCCGCTTGGTTCTAGGCTTAATATAATCATTATAAATATTTTCGTTAAAGTCAATGAGGAAATGAACAGGAGATGTTTTAGTGGGACCAGTGAACCACGCCCACTGCAATGCTCTAATTGTGTTCTCTCTAATCAATGAATGCATCAAAGATGGCTGTCGGAGGGGGGAGTGTGTGTGTGTGTGTGTGTGTGTGTGTGTGTGTGTGTGTGTGTGTGTGTGTGTGTGTGTGTGTGTGTGTGTGTGTGTGTGTGTGTGTGTGTGTGTGTGTGTGGGGCTTGGACTACAAGTCACTACAATGACTTATAGGCTTTGACTGTAAAAGTTATTTAGCTCCCATCCCACTAAATACTGTACATATTTGTCACTGTTGGTTGGAAACCTTGTATGTCCAAAGAGTAAACAGGAAAAAAAGATATGTTCTAATGGATCCAGTGTTGTTATTTAGTTAAAACTTTCACCTATCAAAATAGCTAAAAATATTAGAAATAAAATCGTTTTTTGACAATTATTTGGTTGCCCACTTGAAATATCCTCATGGCCCAACAGTGGGCCCACGAGTTGGGAGTCGTTAAAGCATTAGCATAACGTCACTGTCGGGCAGAAACCTTGTATCTCCAACTTTCAAATTTGTATGTTCTTTCCCAAAGTAAAGCCCTGCGTCATCATACAAGGCCGTCGCACAAAAGTAGTGAAAACAGTAGATCTACAAGCACACAACGCCTTGTGGTGCGAGGCATTGTGTGCTTGTAGATCGGCTGTTTTCTCTAGTTTAAATCATTTTTAAAATGATAATGCAAAACAAACGGTTTTGGACATACATGGTTTTCACCCGACAACGACGATAAGCAATGGCTCTGATAAAGCAATAACCACTAAAACCAAATGATGGTGATGATGATGATGCCTCCTTCCTAAAAGCTTAACTGTTTTTCCATCAGCTCATTTGTTCGATAAAAACAGTCGTCAAACTGCACATACAAACCACAAACTGGGCTGGTATACAAACCACAAACTGGACAAATAAATGTTTCCTAATGGAAGGAAATGGTTATCTTGTCATGAAAGACAAGAGTTCCATGCAAGTGAACCAGCGTTGCTTTCAGCTAAACACACTCTCTATGGAGACTCAGCCGCGCCTCCATTGCTTATATCATTGTCCAGACAATAAACTCTCTCCATCAAACAGGGCCGCGTCCCCCAAGATTTCAAACTAGAGTAACCCCTCTGTACCAAAAAGGAAATAAATTAGACCCTGGCAACTACCTCCCTATATACCACCCCCTTACTGTACTAGTTCAGGAGACGATCACTTGGGTTTAGGTATACTTTATTAACAAGAATGAAGGCAGAAAGCAAGCATCACACAGCATGGCATATTGAGCACCCTACTATAGAGACAGCATAATATCTAAGGCCTATATAAGCGCATCATATTGGCAGCCTACCTTAAGCGCTACTATAAGACAGCATAGAATCTATAGCCTAAGTGAAAGCATTGATTGGCATGGATTCTGCCTCGGGCCATTTCTCGCTGACCCACGATCCCCATGTTGCCATGAGTATCGAGGGCATAATCTTATTACAGCGAGCTCTGGCCCGAGACCCCCCACGGGGGATCTGAGGCAGAACCTAACGGTGGCGCTGGGGTGGAGGCGGGGCAGCGCTAAGCAACAGAAAGAGACCCACCAGCTACCTTACCTTATGAACCTTGGGTAAGGGGGGGGGGGGGGGGGGGGTGGGACCCAGTGTCCCGTCCCCCTCCGCGCGCGCCCCCCCTTGTGACCGTCCACCGAACTAGCTTTGATCCTTCGAATCGTCGCACTATTTCAGGAGACGATCACTTGGGTTTAGGTATACTTTATTAACAAGAATGAAGGCAGAAAGCAAGCATCACACAGCATGGCATATTGAGCAGACTACTATAGAGACAGCATAATATCTAAGGCCTATATAAGCGCATCATATTGGCAGCCTACCTTAAGCGCTACTATAAGACAGCATAGAATCTATAGCCTAAGTGAAAGCATTGATTGGCATGGATTCTGCCTCGGGCCATTTCTCGCTGACCCACGATCCCCATGTTGCCAAGAGTATCGAGGGCATAATCTTATTACAGCGAGCTCTGGCCCGAGACCCCCCAAAACTACAAAACCCCCAAAACACGGCAAAAGCTCAGAATCCCATGCCAGCACTAGCCAACGGCGAGGAAGGCAGCTCTGCTGTGACTCTAGCGATTAAGAATTATCGTTACTGCGGGGGCAAACTATGAACTGCCTGACCTATTGCTATAGATCGCTATTAATACTGCTAAAGCAAAAAGTAAGAATAATAACAGCTTGCATGGATCGCTATAAATACTATTAAGCAAAATAATAAGTAAGAATAATAACAGCTTGCAAAGATCGCTGTTAGCGCTACTAACGCAATATAATAAGTAAGAATAAGTAAGAATAATAGCAGCTTGCAGACCGAAGCCAACGGCGAGGAAGGCTGTTCTGCTGTACTTAAACGATACACTGCAATCTAACTAGTAGCAATACTAAACATCCTAGTGCAAAGCGGGAGCAGCAACACTGACAGTTATATACTGACAGCAGAACCAGAAGCAGCGATGAGACCTTTTATTCATATTAGTTTAAGCACCAGAACAGCTTGTAACATCCTACCTAACTAACACCCCAGCAACCACCTAGCTTTGCGTGATAGAAATATTGGAGCGCGCAGCGATGCATTTAACCTAGAACGAGCAAACCTATCAGCAACACAGTGGCCTAATATAGCGCGGCAGCACTGAAATATCTAACTTGCAGCAATACTGAAACTATCTAACTTGCAGTAATACTGAAATAGTAGCTATTCTACTACTTCTAACCCTACTAGAATGAGCAAGCAAAAGAAATTCACAGTAGTACCGAATGTATTAATACTAGCAGCTTGCCTAAAGCCAACCAGCGAAAGAAAGGTAGCTCTAGTGTACTTTTAGCGATGCTATAGTGGGCAGGAGCCACTAAGTATAACACTAATTAAAGACCTGTGAAGCGCAGCAGAGAGGCAGCACGAAAAACCCACAAATATATCGGGTATACGCCGAAGCAGAGCAGCAAACTGTACTGGTGTAACCTTAAAGGACACCTTGCCTTGCATTTTACATACATGTGAAGCACAGCAATAAACCCATACATGTGAGAGGCAGCAATAAAACACACAACCTTATCAGGTATACGCTGAAGCAGAACCGCATAATGTAACCTTCTAAACCTGTGCTAATGGTGCGGCCGTTTCAGTCCTGAGTTGCGTGGGCTTGATGCTCATCGACTGCTGGGCGTGCCGGACTTCAGATGCAGAGTGTGATGAACGGACATAGCTGCCGATGCCCGATGGCTAAAGGATTTCATGGTTGATGACGGCACCCGGAGCACTGCTGTTGTCGCTGCACCGGTCCAGAGAGAGATCTGTGCGAAGGTTTGGGAGACAGGCTGTCGGGCGGGGGGGCCGGCGTGCAGGCAGCCAGCTGGGTGGGTAGGCCGCAGCTCTCGGTTTTATGCCGAACCAGGTGCGTGTCATGGGTGCCCGGCATCGGGAGCAGACATCAGGCGGATGATCAGGTGTTTCGGCATGGAAATCTTGACTTTTAAAGCCAAGCAATGCAAGAGAGCGGCTAAAACCCAACAAACAGAACAAGCGAATGTGCTGCTATTTAACTATGGCTACCCATTATTTCCCAGCTTACAGAGCGACTGACACCCCAACAGAACCGAACAAGCAAATGTGCCGCTATTTACCTGCTAGAGTCTGGCTCCGCAATGCTTCCGGGATAGTCGTCGCTGGTGAGAGGAATGGAGTTCCCGCCGCTGGTGCTGGAACTGCCGTTCCACAACTAGAATCGTCAGAGAAACGCTGTGGTTGGCCAGATAGTCAAGAATTGGCGCGACCTCGCCCTTTAGGGTGAGGTCGCATGTCACCCTGAGGTCGCATTCCACCCTCAGGTGTCTTACTAGTAATATGTAAAACCACAGAGCAGAAATGAGCTGATGTTGTCAGGGCTGCAGTGACGGGGACTGGACATAAGCATTAGTCCTACATGTGTTAGGGTTAGGTTTTACGTTTTAGGGTTAGGTTTAGCCATAGTTTTACTTTAGGTTTAGGCAAAGTAGCATTCACCAGGCTAGCATTCACCAGGTTAGCATTCACCAGCGTCGGACTAATTGCGACCGAAGGTCGCATATACTCTGAAAAACCGTGTCGCTTGAGTGTCCTTCCTTCCTTCCTTCCTTCCGTAACCTCTGTGATGTCAGTGTGATGTCAGCGAGTTGTGACATCACTTCCTGTACGGGGAGGCTACACGAAATGTGGATAACACTATATATGGAGATAGTCCAGTCCATCATGTCATATGGGACTACCGTCATAGACAGTAGCCAAAAGAGAAGGATACACAAGACTAAGAAAGACAAAAAAAAGGAGGAGGAGGATAAAGATACCAAAAGGAGAGAGAAGAAAGGGTGGATGAGGTACAATGTGTCTCAGAAAAGAAAAGGAGGTGGCAACGGGGGCGGCTAGATAAAGTTATTAGGCCTGGATCCGACTTTAAGTCGACGCACAGGATTCCAGAAGTGTAGCGCTTATTCGCTCTTGTATCAAACTGGTACTCGAAACGTTCTTAGAATTTAATATATATTTTCTAAAGTAAATATGGGGGCGGCTGTGAAAAAAAGAGAAGAATAAAAAAGAAAAAAAGGAGGAGGAGGATAAAGATACCAAAAGGAGAGAGAAGAAAGGGTCGATGAGGTAATGTGCGGTATCCTCCTTGTCAAGCTCGACGTTGGTCATTTGGACCTATACATGGAGAAATGGAGCGAACCTGTTTGGCCTAAAAATGGAGATGTGGCAGACTCGGGCGCCCTAGCTAAATCATTAGAGCATGCCCTGAGCTACATCTGTGCAAAATTTTGCACTTTTAGACTGATTAGCACAAGAAAAAAAAACCCTAAGGCCTCCGACTAACATGAATACTCACCCATACGTGTATTGTTTTCTGATGCCATTTCTAGCCCACGGAATGTTTTTTTGTGCAAAACAAATGCCTGCAATGGATTCAGCATCATGACAAACCCCTAGTTAGACCTGTCACAGCTGGCTCAAGCAGTAACAAACGAAGGGGAGAGGAGACGTTGTCAAAAGTATAACAATAGTATGTTTATTAAAGTAAAGGCCTAGAACAGGAACTCAGGCAGCAAACTTAACAGCAAAGGATCCAATGGAGTGTGGACTCTGGACCTCACCTGCAGAATGGAGAGGGGAGGCCTTTTATAACCTACTGGAGGCACCGGGCCCAGGTGCACTCCATAGGCCATCAGGCAATCAGTCAATGAGGCCCCACCCTGCTCACCTGCAGGAAGAGAGTTAGGTGGCACCTCCCTAACCACCCAGACTATACCATCTCTATAGTGTGTGTGGGGCATCACACCCCCCCCCCCCTTAAAGTCGTGGACCCTCCCAAGGATCCACGGCCCCCTAAGGAACACTAAATGGCTAAATGTATTATCAAATACTCAAACCAAATAACCCAAAATTCAAACCCAACAAATAAGTGCATAGTAGATCTACATAACAATTTTAACATTACTGTATATCATGGTTTTACGAAATTTTCACTTTAAATACTTTGATGATTCGTCTACCCATCTGAGTGTACTAACACCCTTAGAGCCCTGGCTTTGCAACACCCTGGACTCTCCTCCCCCCTCACAGCAGAATCCAGATGTTCCGTTAGCTATATGCTGTCCAGGAGAAGAACAGGCCAGGGGTTACTCCACCAGACTCTAAAAAGAAAGAACAGACAATAGTATTAGACACTAACATCTAGACAGGGGCACGGGACAGTGCGTCCGCCACCACATTATCTTTGCCTTTAATGTGTCTAATATCTAGGGCAAATGACTGCAAAAACAAAGACCATCTTATCAGTCTCTGGTTAGGACACTTAAGCGAACTGCGGAATGTCAGTGGGTTGTGATCTGTATCCACTATAACAGGCACCCCAGAACCCACATAAACACTGAAGTGCACCAATGCCAACACCAGTGCCAATGCTTCTTTTTCAATAACAGAATAATTAAGCTGGTGCTTATTGAACTTTCTTGAAAAGAAGCTGACTGGTCTGTCCATCCCTTCACTGTCAGTCTGCATCAATACTGCACCTGCCCCAACATGGCTTGCATCTACCTGCAATTTGAATTGCTGCTCCATCCGAGGAGCTGCCAATACTGGGGCAGAGCACAACAAAGTCTTGGCATTTTGAAATGCCTGCTGACAGCGGGAGGACCAGACAAACTTTACCTTATCCTTTAAAAGGTCAGTCAGTGGAGCGACCACAGATGAGAAATTTCTGCAAAAGGATCTGTAATAACCAATTAACCCCAAGAACCGCATGAGGTCCTTCTTGGTAGCCGGAGGAGGGTACTGCTCGACGGCGAGTACTTTAGCATGTACCGGACGAACCTCCCCCTGGCCGACCACGCGCCCAAGGTAAGTTACTGTAGCCCGAGCAAATTCACATTTGGCCAAATTGACTGTGAGCTGCGCATCAGCCAAACGCTGAAAAAGAGAGTGAATGCGTGCCACGTGACTCTCCCAAGTGTCACTGTACACTACCACGTCATCCAAATAGACTGCACAGCCCTCTAGGTCACCCACAACCTGATTCATCAGGCGTTGGAATGTTGCCGGAGCGTTACGCAAACCAAATGGCATTACATTATAGGAATAGAGCCCGGCTGGAGTAATGAAAGACGCAATCTCTTTAGCTCTTTTTGATAATGGAACCTGCCAATAGCCCTTTAAAAGGTCAAATTTGCTGACAAATTTAGCAGAGCCCACCTCGTCGATACAGTCATCCATTCTCGGTAATGGAAAAGCATCTGGTTTTGTTATGTTGTTCACTTTGCGGAAGTCTGTACAAAACCTAGATGACCCATCAGATTTCGGAACCAAAATGCATGGTGACGCCCAGCACGATGCAGATGGCTCCGCAATCCCATTTGCCAACATATACCGGACCTCTGCATCCAACCCTGCGTTTGTCTACAGAGACCCGGTAAAACCGCTGCCGAATGGGTTTTGGATCTGTCAACTCAATGTCGTGCTCTATCAGATGCGTTTGAGATGGTGTATCACCAAATAATGACGGGAAATCACCAATCAAACCAGCTAATGCCGCACTACGAGCCCTGGGCAGATGACCCAACAGTCTGTCTAACTTACCCAGAGACTCTGTGTTTTTCAGCCGCCCATATGCCAGTGTCTCATCAAAAGCGGTGGCATCCTCCGTCTCAGCCACTGCCACCGACTGAGAGGTAGGATCCACAGCGACTGCAAAACAGACAGGCAAAACCACACTAGACTCACGACTATAGTACGGTTTCAACAAGTTTACGTGACACAATTGATTAGCCTTACGCCGGTTAGGAGTCGAAATGACATAATTTTCGTCTGAAATCTTCTCAACCACTGTGTGTGGACCTGTGAACTTTGCTTGGAAGGGCGAAATTACAATTGGCAACAGAGCCAGCACCTGATCACCCGGAATGAACTCACGACGTTCAGCCCGCCGATCATAGGAGCGCTTCATTTTCACTTGAGCTTTTGCAAGATTTTCCTTAGCCAAAGTGCCAGCTACATACAGCTGCTGCCTGAACCCATTGACAAAGTCAATCAGATTTTTGGGTGGGTCAGGGGCCTTAAAGTTGTCATGAAGCAGTGCAAGCGGACCACGCACTAAATGGCCAAAAACTAACTGGTTAGGACTAAATCCAGTACTTTCTTGCACTACCTCACGAGCAGCCAACATCAACCAGGGCAAGCCCTCACCCCAATCTTTGCCCAGCTCTGTGCAATAAGCCCGCAGCATGGATTTCAAAAATTGATGAAATCTCTCCAAAGCTCCCTGGCTTTCAGCATGGTAAGCTGAGGACTGAGAGTGTTTCACCTTAAGCTGCTTCAGAACCTGAGCAAACATATGGGAAGAGAAATTGGAACCCTGGTCACTTTGGAGAACCCTGCAAATACCAAATATGGACATGAACTGGGAGAGAGCCTTAACCACAGCCCTAGTGGTTATGGAACGGAGTGGGTACGCAGCTGGATATCTGGTCGCCTGACACATCACAGTGAGCAGGTACTTGGCGCCAGACCTAGAAGGAGGGAGAGGACCAACACAATCAATTATTATGTGCTCAAATGGTTGGCCTATAGCAGGTATGGGGTGCAGTGGAGCAGGCTTAATCACCTGATTTGGTTTACCAGTCATCTGACATGTGTGACATGTTCTAATGTATGCAGCAACATCCCTTCTTAACTTAGGCCAAAAAAAGTACTGCATAATGTGGCGGTAAGTTTTCTTAACCCCTACATGCCCTGATTGGTCATGAGACAGTTTCAACACTAAATCCCTGTATTTAGCTGGAATAACCACCTGGAAAACTGGTTCCCCTGCCCCACGTTCCCAACAAGGCATCCACTTCCTCACTAGCAACCCATTATCCAAGAAATACCCATATGCGCTATCCTTCACCTCACTCCCTGTCAGAACTCCCTCAAACAGGCCTCTGATGGACGGATCGGACTGCTGCTCTGCTACAAGCTCTGTCTGGGAAACAGAAATAGGCACATCAGACAAAGAAAAGAATGCTTCAGAATTCTCCACATTATCACTCTCAATTTCACAAGCCCTGGCCCGTGTCACGGCTGCTGCTGCTAAAACCTGCGGAAAATCCCGCTCGCTCTCGTCTGGCTCACTGCCCACAATCGGAACTGAACTCACCAGTGGTGACGGTGGTACTTGAGCCCACACACGGCCACCCGCATGCATATTCCCCAGGAGGACATCGACCCCAGCCATCGGAAACGCCGCACACAACGCCACCTCCACCTCACCTTGGACAAGGCCACAGTTAAGTTCAATTCTGTGTGTAGGAGAAGAGATGATGGACATACCCATACCACGGCTCAACATGCTATCGCCAGTTGCAGACTCTGAGGAGAAGGGTAGGACAGACTCACGAATATATGTGCCCAGCGCCGCTGTGTCTCGTAGGATTGTCACGGGCACTTTTTCACTGGAACCAACCAGAGAGACATATCCTTTCTCAACAAACGGCCGATAAGCCTCGTCCACACCCTCGAGACTCCTCTCGCTCTCGTGTGGCAGACCTACCGACCTCACACTTGACACAGGCGCTATAAACGCTGCCGACTTCACATGAGCTCTGTCCCTTCTCTTGAGTGCGTAGCAGTCTGCTTTTATGTGACCTTTCTTGCCACAAAAATTGCATGTTCTTTCGCCGTCAGGGGCAGCCCTACTTTTCCCATCCTCCGATCAAACAACTCTGGTGACCGGTGAGTAACTATGGCTAGGCGCAACAGAACCATGGCTGGGAGCGGTGCTCTCCCGATGCACAAATTGGGTGTTCCGTGGGACCCACTCACGGTGTGTCAGAACATACTGGTCAGCCAAAGCGGCAGCATCCCCCACAGTCTTAACCTGCTGTTCAGTGATATATGTTGCTATACGGTTTGGAATTGCATTTTTGAACTGTTCCAACAATACCAAATCGCACAAGCTCTCACAGGTGTCCCCACCTGCAGCCATACGCCAACGATTAAAGTTATTCACCAAATCACGTGAAAACTCCAAGTATGACTGTTTTTCATCTTTTCGGCTATTTCTAAAGCGTTGGCGATAGCTTTCAGGCACCATTTCGTAAACCTTAAGAACAGCAGCTTTAACCGTGGCATAGCTTAAACTATCTGTTACAGATAATGCAGAATAAGCTTCCTGTGCCTTCCCAGTAAAAACACATTGCATCACAGTCCTATCCGCATCAGGCCAACCCCGGGAGTCTGCTAGCCTTTCAAATAACGAAAAAAAGGTTTCAGGCTCCTTCTCGTTGAATTTAGGAATTAACCTCAAATTGTTCACAAGATCAAAAGGCCGCTTTTCTAAAGCTGGGCCTCCACCAGGATCTAACAGCTTCTGATCCATTTTGCCTTCTTTTACCAATTCTACTTTTTCCCTCTGCAAATTAATCCTGAGTTTCTCCATTTCAATTCTCTCTTTTTCAATTTCAATTTTCTCTTTTTCAATTCCAACCCTTTCTTTTTCAATTACCCCCTGTTGCTTTGTCCTCTCCATTTCGAGCTGAATAAGCAACAGTTCTTTTTGTTGTTCAAATGAAAAATGAACTTGACCTAATGGCAACACAGTGCCGTCACTTCCCCCTGTTTCGGTCTCTGGCAATATGCCAATCTCTCCTAAATTGGCCACTAACACCAATTTAATGGTTTGGGGTTTGCGTCTCCTGTCCCCAACATCAACCTTATAATGATCAGCAATTTCCAAAAGCTGCTCCTTACTACAACCATCCAAAAATTCATCGGACGGTGACGCCACAAACTCATCAATTTGAGCCATAGTTACGTTTGAATGTTCCAGACAAAATTAAGTGAGACACCAATACAATTTTGAGCACACAGGAGCGTCCCCTAACTATCTAACTCACCCCTAGCTCTTCATGAGGTCTGCGTGGGTATTTACGCACTTGCTATACCTGGGGACAACGCAACCGGTTGATAGCCGCGCTGCCACACCAAGTACTGTGCCCCCGGAAGGCGTGTAGGTGACCCCAACACTACCAGAAAAATAACAAACCCCACGAAGGTTTAAAGAAACACAGCGTGGCTTTGCCTTACATGGGACAACAGCAGAAGCTCCGTACAAATGTCTACTCAAAATATGCAGTATAAGTGTGTCACAAAACTAAGCCCAACATTCAAATAACTCCAATGCCCAAAGAAAAACACGGAAAAATCAAAAATCACAATTTAACGGTAACGGAACAAAACACTGTACGCACCGAAAAATAATCTGATAACCGTGTCAAAATAGACAAAAGGGAATCAAGAGCCTGACTCCCAAAACCGTATCTGATTGGCAAAAGTTTACCCTATGTCACAGGTAACCCCAATTACTTCTAGTTACAGACCGGCTATCAAAAACACCTCTGTAGGTGCGCGCACAACAAAATGTTCAACTTTAACAAAACTTTAAAGTTTAAACAATACTCACGTTCGGACGAGCCCCCATTTGTCACAGCTGGCTCAAGCAGTAACAAACGAAGGGGAGAGGAGACGTTGTCAAAAGTATAACAATAGTATGTTTATTAAAGTAAAGGCCTAGAACAGGAACTCAGGCAGCAAACTTAACAGCAAAGGATCCAATGGAGTGTGGAGTCAGTGATCAGTAGTGTAGGTGTGGATGTGTGAGACATGGTGTAGTGCGAGGTGTTGCATGGAAAGTAAGGTCAAACAGAACTAAGGATAACACAAGCGGGCATGGTGGAGAGCACACAGGAGCTGGAGGGAACACGTCTGCTTCCTCTGGACCTCACCTGCAGAATGGAGAGGGGAGGCCTTTTATAACCTACTGGAGGCACCGGGCCCAGGTGCACTCCATAGGCCATCAGGCAATCAGCCAATGAGGCCCCACCCTGCTCACCTGCAGGAAGAGAGTTAGGTGGCACCTCCCTAACCACCCAGACTATACCATCTCTATAGTGTGTGTGGGGCATCACAGACCCCTCAGATCCTCCTTAAATACCCAGAAAAAAAAATCTTTGTCTGGGTATTTTCCTCCTGGGTGGAATTCTTGTGTTTCAGGCATTAAGGGGTTAATAATAAAAAATGCTCAATGGATATCACTGGTCATCATCTTGAATCCTTAAGAGGTGACCCCAAGCTACAAGAATCAGTTGAGAAAAAAACTTTTACAGGTGAATCCACGTTCACCCCCACGGCTCCCAGACTATATGACATGATGGACTGGACTATCTCCATATATAGTGTTCTCCACATCTCCATGTTTAGGCCCTATCGCTCACACCCTAGGTGGGGTTGGCAATAGGGCCAACCCCACCTAGGGTTGATACCCTCACAAAAACATGAACAAACTCCCCCCAGAATGATAACAACTAGAATCGTCAGAGAAACGCTGTGGTTGGCCAGATAGTCAAGAATTGGCGCGACCTCGCCCTTTAGGGCGAGGTCGCATGTCACCCTGAGGTCGTATTCCACCCTCAGGTGTCTTACTAGTACTTAGTTTAGTGAGGGGTTTGTGAACAGTCCAGTAAGCCCTGTCCAGTCTCCTCATAGGAACAAACTCTAACCTCTCTGTGTCCCTGCACTGCTGTCAAAGCACACCTGCTGCTAAACGCTGAGCATTATACTGTTCATAGTGGATACTGATTAGACTCTGTGTGTGTGTGTGTGTGTGTGTGTGTGTGTGTGTGTGTGTGTGTGTGTGTGTGTGTGTGTGTGTGTGTGTGTTTGGGGGGAATCGAAGAAAGAGAAAGAACAAAAGAAGGAAATGGTGTTACACCACATTAGCAGAGGAGGACCAGGTTGTGTGTGTGTGTGTGTGTGTGTGTGTGTGTGTGTGTGTGTGTGTGTGTGTGTGTGTGTGTGTGTGTGTGTGTGTGTGTGTGTGTGGAGAGGTGGTATGTTTTTATTGGTGCACAGTCTGAGCTGTCACATGTGGTATAAATGTAAGAGCACTGTCATATTTTAGAGCAGTGAAGATAAAGTCTTAGTCTGTTTAGACCTGTTGTAACCTACACGTCTTTTACAGTTCAATCCGGGACGGACAGCATCTGTGTTGTTATATTACATTGCTATAATAGGCTATTATAGCAATATTATTATATTATTGTTTCTTCTTGTTTTTAATAGAAATTGTAACATCTAGAAGGTGTAGAATTTTCTAAATGGGTTAACCCATGGATTAAGTGTGTTGTGAAGTGGGTGATCATTTCAAATACCGGCTCTACCTCTATGACTTGTCATAGAGGTAGAAATGGCCGTATATGGACATTCTGAAAACATTGAGCTCCAAGAGGAAGATGGTATAAACTACGAGAACGAGACCACGACAACAGCAAGGCGAGTTCAAGGAGAAATGGCTGTTGAAGGTCATTATGACCAGCTTGATCTCCAACAGACAGACGATGCAATCTATGAAGATCTTCACCCAAAGACAAAGAAGCCACCTGGTAAGAGATGGTACTATACAGTACTGTAAAACACACACACACACACACACACACACACACACACACACACACACACACACACACACACACACACACACACACACACACACACACACACACAAGAACAAGTAGAAAATGTCGGCCCTGGCCCGGCCCTGACCCGACATGGTGCCGCGGCCCGAAGCCTGACACCTTTTTAGTTTAATTAATTATTTTCTAGCGTGTACTTTCACTGACTAACACACATGCTGAGACATGCCCACAATGGTCTATAGGTCAGGGTGTCCAAAGTGCGGCCCAGGGGACAAATGTTATTCCTAAATTGTGTTATAAACAGCCACCAGCACCGTCAAACAAGAATATTATCCCAAAGTATAATTTGTCAGGATTCCTTGTTACCTGTTGCTACATTCTGAAAGGGGCAAAGAAATGTTTTTTTTTTTTACCTTGCACGTCTGGTTACATTTGGTAATGTGAAATATTTTGTTATTTGTGTTTTGTTCAGAGCACACACCTGACAAAACACCATTGATATTGAACATTGATGATGTAGTTAAATAAAATATTTTAAATTCGATGCATTATAGGCCTATCTATGTGACTTTGCTATGGTCCGGATGTACATTATGTGAGGATATATAGTCGGCCCTTGGGTGTTTTAATCTTTTCTAATGTGGCCCCCCTTTGAAAAAAGTGTGGACACCCCAGGCCTAGGTGGTGAAATTCACTGCACAAAAATGTTTAGCTTTAATATAATGGGGTCTGAGCCCAAGCTCGGCCTCAGGCTTGATGGTCAAAAAAAAAAGACCTCTCTCTCTCACACACACACACACACACACACACACACACACACACACACACACACACACACACACACACACACACTTGTGAGGACAGGATCTCAGCACTCCCTCCTCTCTCTCTCTCTCTGTGTGTGTGTGTGTGTGTGTGTGTGTGTGTGTGTGTGTGTGTGTGTGTGTGTGTGTGTGTGTGTGTGTTTGTGTGTGTGTGTGCGCGCGCACACTCCAGACAAAAGACAGGTTCGAGTCGGTGTTGGATTGCTTTGTGCTGTTCTAGCTCTCATCAGCATTGGACTGCCACTCTATCTCTGTAAGTCTAATTTCATAACATTTGAATTGTCACTAAGAACTGTTTTGATTGTGAATTCCATGTTAACATGTAAACATTTTAGAAAAGCAATAAGCCATGCGTGCTGTTTACCTCTATTATACAATGACTAAGAGGGTCAGATACAGTCTGTGTCCCAATTTGGCTGGGAGCCAGTCATTGGATTTTTAGTCATTTTCATTTTTTGTGGAGATTGACCCAACAGTTTTGAAGATATGGCTTATAGAATGATGCCATGCTGAAATACTACTTTTGAGATATTCAAGTTCTAAATAAATTTCTAACCTGCAAATGACCTGACGATCTCTCACATTAATTAAAAAAAGTCTTATTTACATGCAGAGTTAAGCTCTGGCGTTTAAGTGACATGTAGCCTGAAATTTATGAAATGCTTTAGTGGCTTTATCACATTTTAGTGAGAAAAAAAAAGGGTATTTTCAGTCCCTGTCTAAAGCTGTACTTTCCGAGATGACTGGCTCTCAGTGAGATTGGGACACAGTCTGGTTAGTACAGACCTACACCTCTCAGCCATTGTAAAATCTATGGTAAACAGTGACCTCTAGTGGCTGATTGCTTTAGTACCCCATGAGTAAATTCACCCTCTGCATTTGACCCATCCTTACTATTATTTTCATTTCATGTATTTATTTAACCTTTATTTAACCAGTAAAAACACATTGAGACAGTCTCTTTTACAAGTGGGAACTGGCCAAGAGGCAGAAATACAATTAAAGTCTTTGCGACACATACAATACAAGACAAACAAAACTACTGGGAGCAGTGAGCAGCCACTGAGCAGAACCCAGGGAGAAGCTCCAGCTCTAAGGCCAGTGCCTTGCTCAAGGACACTGACAGGAGTTCATCCCTAATGCATGTGATTTGGTGTTGGAGGAAAGCCAAGTGAACACTGGGAGAACATTCAAACTCCACATAGAAATACTCCAGTCTGGTTGGGGTCATCCTTATGTTCCCCAGGTTCTATGTTCCCTGCTTACCATAGGGTGCGTTCAGATATGCACACCGGGAGCACACTCACGTATTGGTTTGAATAGAGGGTATGCGTGTGACATCATAATCATCATAGAAGTTATGCGGAAACGCCTATTGAGTGGCAAAAAACTACTTTCTGGCCATGACAGCCCATACATCCAAACAGAAAAGTCCTATCTGATTGCATTAAACAATGTTAAACAACGTTAAACACACTTTGCCACTCGGTTTGCCACTCGATGTGCCATTCACTTTATGCATGCGCATACCCTCTATTGGATATCTGACTGCACCCTTAGAGATAGGTCAGTTAGGATTGTAAGCGGGGTACATAGAACCCGGGGAACATAGATATGCTCCCGTCTGGTTTGCAGGACCTTATTACACCTTGTCACACAAGGTGTTTTGTAAATACATTTTTCAAGACAGATATTATATATTTATTATGACTGATAAATATGCTAGCATGAAATATAATGTAATGCTATTACTTATGCTACTTATGTCTATATACTTACATACAGTACTTGTGAAAATATTGTTTCCATACAGATCATTCCAACATGATGGAAGAGCAACTGGCCATGACCAGCACCCTTACTGAAGAGCAACTGGCCATGACCAGCACCCTTACTGAAGAGCAACTGGCCAGGATCAACAACCTGACTGCAAAACGAGACCAACTGCAGATCGATTTTGACCAGTTGATGACCAGATACAACCAGATAAAATCAGATGGATGGCAGAAATTTGGCAGCGGTTGTTACTTTGTCTCTATTGAGAAGAAGAACTGGATGGAGAGCAGACTATGGTGCGGAGGCAGACTGTCAGACCTGATTGTCATAAACAGCAAAGAAGAACAGGTACATGTATATATGTGTGTGTGTGTGTGTGTGTGTGTGTGTGTGTGTGTGTGTGTGTGTGTGTGTGTGTGTGTGTGTGCGCGTGCATGTGTTGTAAAGTTTGTACATCAGTAACCAACTGTTTTTCTATCCAGGACTTTGTTGATCGTTTCAAGAAGGCAGTGTGGCTGGGTCTGACTGACAGAGACAGAGAGGGATCATTTCAGTGGGTGGATGGAACAACAACACTGACCACACCAATGTAAGACTTCATTTTAACTTCATTCTTCTCTTGTTCATTTTAACAACCATTTTAAGTACATTTCAGATATTCAATTATATATTGTGAAATGTAATACATTCACTATATATTAGAATATCCCTAGGGATCTTTATTACAAAATATTGAGTCAAAAAAACTTTCCTTGTCAATGTGTTGTAACAAATTCAATATCTTACATCTCCAGGTACTGGCAGTCTGGTCAGCCTAATAACCAGAGTGGAGATCAACACTGTGTTGAGAATTATTCTGGGTCTACACCTGGATGGAACGACAATCAGTGTTCTACATCTAAATACTGGATCTGTGAAAGAGTTCGGTGCTGAAATCATACTTTCACAATGTTAGCTGCTGTGTTGCTACAGCTACTGTACATGATGGCTTTGTTTGCATGTAGTAGTTTGTGTGTTTGCTTTGGTTTGTCTGCCTTGCAATTCTATGCACTGTAGTACAGCATCTTCTCTTCCTGGGTTCCACACGGAAATAAATTATATTACACAACATGAATACATTTTAAATTATGGTATAAGAAAACAGTTAAAAACGTAAAATGCAACCAAAAATGATATTCACCCATTTTCAACCAAGCCTTTTATCATTTAGATTTTTTGGGAGTCATTTTGTTTTCCTTTGAGGAAGGTGTGGACCGGATTGAGATGGTCCAGGAGGCCGGGTCTGGCTGCCTTATTTGTTTCATCCAGTAATGAAGGATTTGACCACCACAAGGTGGGAGTAGAGTACTGCTACTATTTACATATTGTTATCAAGGGTCCATGAACAGACAGTAAAGCTCAACATAATATAAATTATATTCAGTGGACTTCTGTACAACTCAAATGTACACTTTGAGTCCATAACACCATTTCACTCTGATTCCACTCATGATTGATTGATTGATTGATTGATTGATTTTGATTGAATACTTTATTAGCAGATTGCATAGGAAAAGCACAAGAAACACATCTGATACAAGGTCTGCTAATAGGATTTAAACCCAAGGAAGCACCATGGCTTGTTTACATTGGGTTCCTTTGTACTGAATATTGAGAAATGCAGGCAACTGTATGTACTCAAATGGTAAACATCAAATGTTTATGATTGTGAAACAGTCTGCCTTGAGTCACAAAGACCCCCTTCCCCATTTGCAAGTTATAATCATTTCTTGACAAGGCTTGGTCAATGACAAAGAGGGCCATTTACATGTAAAATAGTTTTGTCTTGTTTGTTCTTAATTTGTTTGTGTATACTGTGTGTACATTTACTGTGTTGATGTCAGTGTAATGACATCTTTTTGTGTAATGTGTCATATAATCCCATATGGGATGGGCCAAATTGATGGCATGACACGTAAATAAATCATTCATTCATTCATTCATCCATCCATCCATCCATGCATCCATCCATGCATTCATCCATTCATTCATTCATTCATATAATAATAATAATAATCTTTATTTGTATAGCACTTTTTAAGAACAGAGTCACAAAGTGCTTTACAGAAGAAACAATAATACAAAGAATCGGCAACACAAATGCAATAACAACGCAAAGTTATAACACATCACAGGATCGCAGTAATACTAGTAATCGTAATAATACTAATAGTAATAATGAAAAGAAGTAATATAGAAATTTGTAATAAGGCAGAGATTAAAATCAAGAGTGTTAAGGGTTGAAGGCAATTCTGTAGAGGTGGGTTTTCAGCAGGGATTTAAACTGGGGCAAAGATTCAGCTAGCCTTATCTCTACGGGTAGGGAGTTCCAAAGAGTTGGGGCTCTGACGGAAAAAGCACGTTCACCTCTTGTAACGTAATTGCAGGTAGGCATGATTAACAGACCTTTGTCTGAAGATCTGAGTGTACGTGAAGGCACATAAAGCTCAAGTAGTTCTGAGATGTAGGATGGTGCGAGGCCGGATATGGCCTTGTACGTGATTAGTGCAATTTTAAAATTCTTTTTTTTCTTTTATTCTAAACGAGATGGGCAACCAGTGCAGGGAGGCTAAGACAGGTGTTATGTGGTCAAATTTTCTAGTGCCAGTTAAAGGCCGTGCAGCTGCATTTTGAATGAGCTGCAGGCGGTGGATTGATTTATTGGAGAGACAGGAAAAAAGGGCATTGCAGTAATCGAGGTGTGAGTATATGAAGGCATGTATGACCTTTGTGAGATCGGGGGTGGACAGAAAGGATTTGATCTTGACTATGTTCCTAAGGTGATAGAAGGAGGTTTGGACAACCTTCTTAACATGGGTTTCGAGGGAGAGGTCAGGATCTAGGACTACACCTAGATTTCTGACTGTGGATTGTAGATTAGGAAGTAGTGGTCCAAGGTTGTTCTTTAAGGGGGTTAAAGGCCTGTCCATACTTTGACCGAAACCGCCGTTTTCGGTCTAAAGGTCCTTTTCTACCATAAAATTATATCCCTCGGGACTTCTGAAAAGCATTGGACCGAACGAGAGTTCGGAAATTTGCACGTTGGAAAACACAACTCACCGAACATTTCGGTCGAAGTATGGAGAGGCCTTAAGTCTTGGGGTGGATTAAATACCAGAACTTCACATTTTGCGTCGTTGAGCTGGAGAAAATGATCAGATATCCAACTTTTAATGTCGGCTAGACAAGAATGGAGGTTGGCTATACTGTGCTGACGAGGGCAGTTTCCGTGCTGTGAAAGGCACGGAAACCTGTTATGAATTTTTGCATCATGTAGTTTGGACTACCTCCAAACAGACAAGGCCTCACCTGTGATATTTGGCTAAAAATGTTGTTCAAAGTGAATGTTTATGCTCTTCCTTCAGTTTATCAGTGGTACTTTGGGGACTCTGTTATTAACATGCATGACTAAAGCCCTGCATGACTTTTCATCTGTATTCACGTCCAGAGACCCTTGTCCATGACAGGCTTCAGATGGGTCTCCTCAGGAGACTTGGCTCTGAACCCATTTGATGTGGCGTTAAGAAACCGTTGCGACCACATTGCCTTTTCTGACGTTGACCCTAGGCAGGGTTCAAAACCGCAAGCTTCTGCATGATAAGCGTATGCTCTAACCGCTACACTAGGGCCGCCCTAGTCCTTTAACTACAGTATGCAACAATACAATCCAAGTGGTTTATTGTCCAATCGATGCAATGTTTCTTTTGATCATTCAAGTCATAAATACAATCCATTATGTTTCATATATTAAACATTAAACAACGTACTCATACCATTGTGTGACTCAGATCTGCTCTAAACATGTTGACATGATGGATGTGTGAAAAGCTTGTGCTTTACTTAAAGGGATATTCCACTTTCAAAAAAACTTTTGGTCATTTTATTGTCTAATCACGCTTTTATGAACACCCTGAACAGTTTTTAATTTGCTTCATTCAATATTTAGATATTTGATGTAAATGTTATCAGGCCCTCCTCCTCCAGGGCCTCTCCACATACACACCCATTGTAACTTCAAACTCCATTTTAACCATGATAGATTCATTAAAAACACACATTATTTTTTCTGGTGACTCATAATACCCTCCTAATACGTGAGCAGGCCGTGTTTTTTCAATAACTTTTTTCATTTATTTTTAATAAAATATTATTGTATTAAATTTTTTCCATTTTCCCAAAGAATTATTAAAAATAAAAGAAAAAGGTTATTGAAAAAACACGGCCTGCTCACGTATTAGGAGGGTATTATGAGTCACCAGAAAAAAATAATGTGTGTTTTTAATGAATCTATCATGGTTAAAATGGAGTTTGAAGTTACAATGGGTGTGTATGTGGAGAGGCCCTGGAGGAGGAGGGCCTGATAACATTTACATCAAATATCCAAATATTGAATGAAGCAAATTAAAAACTGTTCAGGGTGTTCATAAAAGCCTGATTAGATGATAAAATGACCAAAAGTTTTTTTGAAAGTGGAATATCCCTTTAAGCAGTGTGGTTTTAACACCTCGTTCTAAATGAAGCGAAGGGACCCATATGACTCTGCACATTGTGGTCAGCTTAGGTTCCAGGAACTGGAATTATTCAAAACACGTACACTAACACAACTAGCTGTTGCTTTCTTTTCTCCTCCAGTGATGATTTATTTATCAATTGTAAACTTGAATGTGTGAAATAAAGGGCACTTTTCGTAAACAGCTCTAACTTAAATTGTAGTAGGACTACTAAGTATTATGGTGAAGCATGAGCGTACAATACAGCTATGTGTACCGATCAACATGAAACTTTGCACTCACACTCAGAGATTAGGCCAGACATGAACAAATTCTTTAACCATAGGTCGTACAATGGAATGGAATGGAATGGATTTTATTTTGTCATTGCACACAAGTTACACAAGTGCACAACGAAATTGACTTGATGGCACCAATCCAATGTGAAAAGCAGCAACACAGGTATCAATAAAAACAGTCATATAAAAGGTCAGTGTATGAGTTCATGTGTCCTGGGGGAGTTAAGAGTTCAACAGAATGATAACAGAAGGGAAGAAACTGTTTCTAGATCTAGCCGTAGATGTATTGAGGCATCTGTAGCCCTTTCGCCTCTGTGAGCGGGAGGGGTGAAACAGTTTGTTATTGGGGTGGGAGGCATCTTTGATGATGCTTAGGGCCTTAGACCGGCAGCGTTTTTTATAAATAGACTCGATTGTTGGTAATGGCAAGCTTATAATACGCTCAGCAGTCTTCACCACCCTCTGCAGTAATTGCCGCTCCAGAACCGTACAGTTACCATACCAAGCTGGGATACAGTAGGTGAGGGTACTTTCAATGGTGCAGCGATAGAAGTTTTTCAGCGTCAGGTGGGACAGGTTGACTTTCCTCAGTCTCCTCAAGAAAAAGAGACGCTGGTGGGCCTTCTTAACCAGGGAGGATGTATTTAGGCTCCAGGAGAGATCCTCAGATATGTGGACCCCCAGGAACTTGAAGCTAGTGACACGCTCCACCTCCACCCCATCGATGAGGATAGGAGGGTGGTCCACTCTTCTGCTCCGCCTGAAGTCCACCACAAGCTCCTTTGTCTTAGAGGTGTTGAGGGTGAGGTTGTTTTCAGCGCACCACCTCACCTGGTGTTGTACCTCCTCCATATAGGCACATTCATCAGTCTTTGATGAGGCCAATCACTGTAGTGTCGTCTGCAAACTTGATAATATGGTTTGAGCCATGTACAATCAAAAAGGTTCCCAGGATTCCTTAGATGATGACACAAGATATTATGGCCTTATGCATATTAGGCATGTCCATTTCTACCCATTTTAATTTTCTGCCATTTTGTATTTTCTTCTGTCTCTGCACTAGTAGTCGGAGGCCTTAGGGAGATAGAATGGTAATTTCGTACTAATCAGTCTAAAAGTGCCAAATTTTGCACAGATTTAGCCCAGGGCATGCTCTAATGATTTAGCTAGGGTGCCAGAGTCGGCGACCTTCGGGGTCGCCACATCGACTTTCTATACAGGAGGAAAATACCCAGAAAAACATTTTTTTCTGGGTATTTAAGTAGGATGTGAGGGGTCTAACTAGGGGTTTGTCATGATGCTGAAATTATTCTCTTGTGTGTCTTGAGGTTAGACATGTCAGAGAACTTTGTCCCACAATGCTCACAGCTGTAAGGCTTCTCACCAGTGTGAATTCTCTTGTGATTGACAAGGTTAGACGCTCTTGCAAAGCTTTTCCCACATTGGTCACAGCAGCGACGTCTTGGTTTAACTGAGGACAGATCAGGACAGGTATCTGAGAAAAAGGGCTGAGGCTTAAGACTAATAAAATAAACGATGTACAAGCTCAAAATGTGTTACATGGCGACTTGTTGTGAGCATTAAGCTCAGCTATTTTCTATGAATGTTCACCCCCAGAATAAGGATGCTATGGTTAATAGCCGGGTTTCCCAAAGAGTTTTTTAGCCCATTGTAGCTCACGCATGGTCGTAGAGACCAAGCCCCGACCGTCATGTTCCCCTGTTTACATGGGTTCGGGCTGAGAGACTTATTTAGCCCCCTACAACTACACCAACATTCAGATTTCACAAAGTGCTTAATAAAGTCTCACTCCTGTCTAAATACGGTACGGCATTCTATAATTACCCATATCCTCTGTGTTCTTTAACTCATATGCTGCCATTTAACAATACCTTCGTACTCTTTAACTGCCATTCGTCTCCATAGACTTCCATGTAATTCATAGTGCACGGATCATGCACACCCATGCCTAGATAATGCACCACGTGTGTCCACATTGCTCACAGCTTTCAAACAAAAAAATCCGAATGGAAATCCGTTCAGGCATTCATGAGATAGCAGCCATTATGTTTTACACTGTTGTGAGCTTGGAGGTCTGCTACCTGAGTTGTATGGGGGTTGTATGGGGGTTAAACAAGCAATTTCGCGATCGCTATCATGCCTACTAACGTTTTTGGGGTCCCAAAACATTTTTTGAAAAAAAAAAAATTTTGATTTTTTTTTTTTTTTTTTTTTTTTTCAAAATGGCGGAAATTCTCGGGTTCCTCGGGCGTGGCAGGGAGGGACATCGCGAAATTCTCGGGTTCGGCAGGGTATGAGTTAATAAGAAGCCTTTTTATCCGATCGCTTTCTGTTTTCCCATGTATTTCCTGAAGTTCCCCATGCACTGAGATAAACAAACAGCGATCGGATAAAAAGGCGTCTTATTAAAGAACACGGAGGATACAGGTAATTATAGAATGCCGTATCATATTTAGACAGGTGTGAAACTTTATTAAGCACTTTGTTTGTTAATTCTGAATGATGGTGTAGTTGTAGGGGGGTAAATAAGTCGCTTTGCACGAACCCATGTAAAAACGGGAACATGACAGGGCTTGGTCTCTACGACCATGCGTGAGCTATGATGGGCTAAAAGTTGCTTTGGGAAACCCGGCCGGTCATTAAAGCAAAGAAACAGAGACCATGAAACTCACTGAGGTTCTGGTGGTTTTCAGGTTCCTTCTGTTTAACAGAAACAGTCCTGGCTCCTTCTGGGATGTTAACCTGCAGTCTGGACTCCATGGAGCGGTCTGGAATAAAGGAATTTAAACTAAGATTTCTGTATTGCTGTTTGTTAAGCACAGTATAGCAGATCATGATTCCACACCAACATTTCCCTGCTTGAACCCGTATGAGGTTACGTATATCAAACACTTGATTCTTGAATGAACTCAACTTCAACCATGACAGACAATAAAGGGATTAATAGAATGTGTGTACCAATTTGGTAAATACTTTTTTGATCACCACACAATGTGCAGAGCAAATGCATTAATCCCATTTGATATGGAGCCCTACTTTAGGATTGGGGTCCCGCAGGATCCAATACAAATCTGAGTACAGGGGTAGACATTAAAGAGGTGGTACAGTATTGAAATTGATGTACCGCGATATTTGCCTTCCCATTGCCGACGGTAATGCGGTAATTACCGCCAAAATAATCATCAGCCCAAAATTCGCAGGTCCACAGTCCTATAAGCCAGAGTTATACTTCCCCGTACAGCGCAGCAGGTCTCGCTTCAAAACTAGCAACATGTCGCGTGCGCGACGCATTGTGAGCTTGTAGATCTGTGCAGTGTCGGGTTACTATAGTAACGTGACTAGGGCTTGCCAGACCCTTGCCTCCTTTTACCATACCGCTCCACCCAGCCCCCGCCTCCCCGCTCTCCCTCTCCGTCCCAGACCACACTCGGAAGAAAATGGAACGAAGAAACAGTCCTGCTGCTGACAACTTGATGCTGCGCTGTAGGCCTATTTAGATGTTGATTATTATTATTATGTCAAAACACTTCTGTCATAATCAATTTCGGCCGCAATGCGACGCATTTTGCACAAACACGGCGCTCACAAACAAGGGGAAAGAAAGGCGCTTCTCTGTGAAAACAATAACAAAGAGAACATATTATTTAAGCGTCATTCCCACACGATAAAGATAACTATATCGATAATTAACAACAACTGCCGTCCTGTTGTCCTGCTGTCGACAACATGATGCTTTATTTACTATAGTTACTTTTTAGATTTTGATTATTAGTCTATTATAAAACACTAAAGTCATAATCAATTTCGGCCGTGATGTGCACTGCATGAGTTGAGAATTTGTTTTTAAAACGATATTTTTTACCCTGTGAGAATGACGCATTTACTGCTATTACAGCACACTTTTGTTATTTTCTATTGTGCTGTGATCAATTGCATGTCTATAACGTAAAACTCACTGTGTGCGCTGTGTGGTCTGGGACTGTGGGACAGAGGAGGGAGAGCGGGGAGGCGGGGCGGGGGCTAGCGGGGGTGGGGGCTAGGTGGAGCGGTATGGTAAAAGGAGGCACGCTTCTCAGACACTGTACGCTCATACGCTGTGAACAAACCAGATGAGACGGGTAGTGATTTTGTACTGTGATTCTGTTAACTCGCGTCAAATCGCATTGATTGAATGGTGATATAAACATATTGTAGACTTCTTGTATATTGTAAAAGTTTTAGTTAACTCTGTTGACAGAAAAGGTTGTAAGACCGCGGCACTAGCCTGCAAATGCAGCCAGCGAAAGTGGTGGAAAAAAGTACTCAAATATTTACTTGAGTAAAAGTAGCAACATAAAAATACTCTGTTGGTATAAGTAAAAGGCATCGCGATTCGACCCGTTGTGAGCTTGTAGATCGGCCATGTAGTGGAGTAGAAGTAAAAGTACTGACAATTGGAAATACTCCAGTAAAGTAAAAGTACCTCAATTGTACTTGAGTAAATTTACTTAGTTACATTACACCACTGGTCAGCTGTGGCTCGTATTGCTCTGTTAGGGTGCCCACACACCAAAATACCTAGAGTGGAATCCGCCAATGCTTTTCAATGAGAATGGAGCGTTTTTTGCCAGTAGAGGATTTCTGCAAAAACCGCTCCATTCTCATTGAAATGCATTGGCGGATTCCACTCTAGGTATTTTGGTGTGAGGGCACCATTAAGCATATATATATATATGTTTTTTTTGGGGGGGGGGGGAATCTGCTGCAATCACAGCTGCAGCTGTGTCCGTGAGACGGCCCAAGCTTCGGAGCTTGTCACAAACATCATGTGGTACATGGCCCAGAGCAGAGCAGCATAGAGCGGCAGGCGGTCCTAGCTTCTCCGCCGGCTCGCTCGCATGCTCAGTCTGTATAGGGCAGGCTATAACTTTTTTTTTGTTTGTTTGGTTTTTTTTGGGGGGGGGGGGGGGGGGGAGTTAACATTACTCTAATACGTAGATTCCCAGGTGTGGTTATAATATGTAAATATGTCTTCCCTGTATTTTGTATTTTTGGTTTCTTCCTGAAATCTGAAAGCCACTGAGTCAAAGGGCCGATCGAAAAACACAGATTTAAGATCATAAAATCATCCCCTCCCCTTTTACCATACACCCAACACTGTGATTGTGGCCAACTTCAGCTCGGTCACCAACCTGACAACCAGGTATACTTAATGAACTGGTGGGTGTGGCCACATAAAAAAAAAAAAGAAATCTTCCTCCTAGTATAATAATAATTCCTGATGTTTTAGGGGGGGAAATCATGTGGGGTCGGTTCTCCATTCCGAAACCCCCCCATTTCGAAACACCCCGTTTTCGAAACCCCCCGTTTTCGAAACCCCCCCTTTTCGAATTTTAATTTTGGGAAAGGTGGGGTTTCGAAATTGCAGTCGGGACCTCGCCATTCCGAAATTTTGAATTTGAGCAGATTATTCCACCAGCAGGGCTTAAGGTGAGCCAGAACGGCCGGAACCCCCGTCAACACTAGGGCTTTGCACATAAAGAGTGCTGCTGCATTATTAATTATATTGACCTATAATTGCAACATGTCGATAATAAAGTGAATAATATGAATGCCATATAGGCCTATTAATTATATGGACGTATAATATGCATGACGCACTGTGCGTCCTGTGCGTCTGGGAACACATTGCCAAAGGGCACCAAAAAATAAAAAAAGAAGAAGAAAAGGCCAAGCCGATCATCATCATAGATTCAGAGCCTAATAACTAATATGTAGGCCTACCGGTATTTGCTCCGCCTAAAAATAAACACGGAATGCATGCCAAAATATTGCGTGATGCCTGATCAATGGTTGTTGTGATAATCGATTTGGGTGCACGGTGGTCGCCCGCAGTAAGTGCACCTGCAGGCTGGCTGTGCTGCTCCTGCATTCATTATCATTATTCATTACTGTCTGAAAAGTCATCCAATAAACTGAATAAAGACTGTGAATTGTGAATAACCTTTACCTACTGTCGCTGCCGGCCTGCCGCTGTGATGTGATGTGATGTGATGTGATGTGATGCATTTTGAAGGTCCATGAAGAAGTAATCCGTTATTTGGGGTGACGACAACCAGAATGCAGAATAGACTAGGCTATCATTAGTTGTCTGAGAATGTGCCACAATGGTTTAAATTATCTAATGTAACTTTGAGAAGCGCAGAGCTGGTCAGAGTCCATTCAGACCAGCTGTGGGACTGCTGCGCTAATTGGGTTGACTTGACTCGTTGACCCTATAGGCCTACTTGCGCTATTCGGTTTATTATTGAAAAATGGAAATGCAATGACAGTAGGCCTATTAATTCATTTATCTGTCAGTCAGTCAGTCAGTCAGTCAGTCAGTCAGTCAGTCAGTCAGACAGATTGATAATTTTCCCATTGCACACGAGAACGTGAAGTCAGTCAGTTCAGCACCGCAGGCAGCCCCTCATCACAGACAGCGTGTTAAAAGTGGTTGCACTTACGTATATGAGACAGAAATGGGCCTCTAATATTTGACAATTTGGCCAATGTTTAATTTGTCATGTTAGAAATGTGCAGATACTGCTCTATAGACGTAGACTTTGTTGGTTTGTTTACTGTTAAAATGGCGCATATTAAGTTAATCATCTGGGGACAAAATAATTTGGGTCCCAACCCACAGGTTGAGAACCACTGGTATAGCTCCCAGTTACCAATGGATCAATTAGCGCGGTCATTATTTGCTTTCAAGGAAAAACAAACAATAGATGTGTGAATTGCGCCGGTCATTAGCTCCTGCTGTGACATCAAACGAATATGGTCCACCAATTAAGGATCAAAGTGGTGATGTCTGGAGGTTTGTAGGTATGAGTGGAGTTTTTGGTGTGGGGATTCGACAAGAGATGACATCTGCTAATTAGACTACAGTCTCACAGCTGAAAAAGGGAACTGCCTGAACTTCATGACAACTAGGCCTATAACTACTTCCTAAACGTCAAGGATGTCCACAATTACAAGAGGGCGCTCCACTAATCACGTACAACCAATTTGACAGACACTAAAACGTCTCCAATTCGTTCTCCTGCACGCTACCACGAAAATGTGGAACTCCCCAGATCGTGCATAGTTTATTTTGTGAGGAGTTGCTCAGAGAGTCAGATAAAAGGAAAGTGCCACTGGAGTGAGGAGAAATATTGTATGTATCCTATAGGCTATGCCTAAAATAGAATATTGCAGGCCAAATCGTGGCAAATGGAGACGTTTTACGCGCGGCGAAAGCCTGGTGATGCGAGGTTACGCGCGGAGCGGGCTGCGAGGAGAGAGTGATAGAACAGAGAGGGAGGGCGAGAGGAGAGACAGGGAGAGAGGAGAGATAGAGAGAGACGTTGAATATACATTCATATCTTGCTAAACTAAGTATAAGCTCTATATGATCTGTCTGGTTTATTGCAGGGTTTATCACCGCTGGTTTTATTTTTTGATCGCCCGTTTCCGACCGAGATAAGCGCCGCAATTTTGCTGGGGTGCACTGTTGATTTGTAGACCTATACATTTGAAAACTTGAATTGGGACATTGTGCATGAGTAGGCCTATACCGTTGTTATACTTACATTTTTATGTTAATAATCATTCATAATTCCATTGTTTTATTTGCTTTTTTTTGCCGTGGAGTAAATCTCATGTCTACTTTGAAATAAATATACAAGTTCAGCTCAGCTGTGAAAGATCACATTTTAAGCCTGGGCTTTGTTTAATTTGGCTTCTAATTTAGTGTGTAGACAAAACAATAAGTTAAGATAATACAATGTATAAAAAGCATAAAGTAAAGTGTCCCGTCTCACAGCTGTGCGTGTTGAGCGCAACTACAGCTCTGGGATGAAAGCTGCTGTTGGATGTTTTAAAAGGTGTGCGTTTAACTGTAAATTCTGCCTGGCATCATAACTTAGTTTCGAATACCGTTATGTGGTAGATGTGCGCACATTGTGTGTTGGGTCACAGGGGACGGGGACGGTGGGAGAGAATTAGAAATGAGTATAACAGACATTCATTGAGAATTATAGATGAGAAAAGGCCTTCTGAATGTTGATGGGTTTTTGGAGAGCTGTCCAAGAGCCCCAAATTAGCCTACACATGAACGAGAAGTAAGCTGCGTTTCAGAGAGAGAGCGATCGATAGATCGATAGATCGATAGATAGATAGATAGATAGATAGATAGACCGCCGCTGCAATCCATTTTGTGCCCGACTGCGCACTCTTTCTATGCACCACCCACATATCAAATTAATTAAACAGAGCAGGCATCACAACCATTGATCTGGCATCACGCATGCTTGCTTGCATGCATGCATGCAGTGATTATTTTTAGGCAGCGAAAATATGAGTTATTATGATGATCATGATTCTTTTTTCTTTTTCTCTCATTTTTTGGTGCACTTTGGCAGCGATGCCCGACGCACAGTGCGTGCGCGTAGAGAGAGAGAGAGAGAGAGAGAGAGAGAGAGAGAGAGAGAGTTATAGGCTATTCGGAATGGAGGGGTGCTATAGAAAAATAAATAACACCGCCATTTCGAACAATAAAGTCAATGTTCGAAAAGGCGGTGCTGTTTCCTTTCGGAATGGCGGGTCTTATATAACATTTGGACACACCGCCATTTCGAAGAATGGAATTCAATGGTCGGAATAGCGAGATTTCGGAAAGGCAACGTGTACCCAAATCATGTTACCCCATCTTTAAAGGAAAACTTTGTTTTTTTACAACACAGGTTCATATTTTAGATCGTAATTAGACAAAAGAAAAGATGACTGTTAAAATGTTTTCATTAACTTCTATGGTTTTAGTGATTTTAACGATTTTTATTTGCATGCATGCCCCAACCTGGGGGCATGTGTGCAAGAGGCTGAATACGCAATAAGCCGGTCATTTCTTTATTACTATTTACACCAGCCCCCATAAGTCACATCTGCCCATGAATGACTGAGGTGCATCTTGGAAATGGGCTTACCTTGTCTAAAAAGACACATTTAGCCACTTGCATGAATGCCCCAACCTGGGGGCATGCATGCAAATCAATATCGTTAAAATCACTAAAACAATAGAAAGAAGTAAATGAAAACATTTTAACACTCATCTTTTCTTTTCTCTAATGACCATCTAAAATACCTGCTTGCAGGTGTGCTGAGGAGTCCCTTAGTAAGAGATCAAGTCGACATCAGTAACGTTAATATTAACGTTCATGGTTAATATTAACCATGAACAAGGTTAAATATTTGCAGTAACATACCTATTCTGTGTAGCTTGATCACTGGTAGCGACATGGCGGCCTGCATCACAGATGATCTTCCAATGTGATGATTGATGAACTAAAGGTGGAGAAACAGCATTTAGTTTTTAATGCACCACATACTAACCTGACTTTCGCCAGATAGTTGCAGCAGTGCGTAACGCTCTGCCTTACATCTGGGATCTCTCGGCCAGACTCTATGTAAGGGGCGGGCCATTTTTTGAATTTCTGTAGCAGGTGATTGGATGTGGCCGTTTCTATCACAGTAACTCCAACCACTCATATTGGCCTGTCTGCATGACGTTGCAGACAGGCAACGTCATGCACTCAGGCAACGTCACTCTATTGGCTCAGAGCCGCTCAGAGCCCGCCCATAGCTGCCGCTGATTGGTCCGGCCCGGGACTTTACGAGTGTTATCAACGCTGGCGGACCGAGCCCAGATGGTAAAGCAATGCAACGCAATGCTGCCACCATCTGGCGAAAGTCAGGTAACCACATACAGTATCTGGAACAAACTGAACCAACTGCAGGTCTGCTGCAACTCTGTTCTTTTAAATCGCAGCTAAAAACCTGTTTGCCACTGCTTCATTGAGAGCTTTTAATTATTCTTCTGCATTGTCATTTTACTTAGTTATTCTGATCATCACCATTGCAATAGATACTGATAGTTGTTAGTTCAGTAACCAAGGCCTTGTCGCTTTGCAAACGTAAACTTTTTTTATATTTTTATTTATGCAAATATGTTTCAAAGGTTTGTAATGTGCACAGATAGGCTACTCCACTAGGGGTAGCACCCCATGTGTCCCATGCAAATTTAAAAGCAGTATTGGAAAGGCCTCTTTTTTGTATTTTGCAGTCAGGAATGGTTTGCCTATAAGGGTGTGCCAAATGTAGTTCTAAGAGTGGCCATTTCTTGGGTCAACACAGCCTTACACAGGTGTTCTGATTGGAGTAAAGCATTAGTTCTATGCAATCAAACAATTGAAACATCTGTGTTTTTACCCAAAAGATGGCCGCTAAGGACTACAATTGCGTCACCGTTGGCACACACTATGGGGCTTTTAAGCCGTGACATCATTTTGTAGGCAGAGGAGAATCTGCCCCCAGAGCATTTTCTGTCCCTCACTATTTTCAACAGATCCGAGACAAAAATAACGACTAAAGTATAATTCTAACACTTTCCTTTCAACAAGAAAGAGAAGAAAAATGTGTAAATAGTAAAAAATAGTAAAAAGATTCACGGAAACTGGGGGCAGAAATGCTCCTCTGCCAACAAAATGATGTCATACTTAACACTTATGTTGCAATGATTTTTTCTCTTCAATGTCTCGCGTTGCCATGGTTACCATAGACTTCCATGTAATTGTGCAAGTGTGTAAAAAGTGCACGCCCATGCCTAGATGATGCACCACGTGTGTAGATGCTGTTCACAGCTTTCAAACAAAAAAATCCGCTTGGAAATCCGTTCAGGCATTCATGATTTATCAGCCATTATGTTTTCTTCAGATGTAAACAAACATGGCTGCCATGTTTGAAAGAATGGGTTGGTATGGGGGTTAAACATGCAATTTCGCGATCGCGATCATGCCTAATACATTTCTGGAGGTCCAAAAAAAAAATTTGAAAAAAAAAAATTGATTTTTTTTTTTTTTTTTTTTTTCAAAAACGGCCCAAACTCGGGAAACTCAGGGTTGGCACAGCACTAGTACCAATACAAACTCGGGAAACTCAGGGTTGGCACCATATGTGTTAACAGCCCCTATAGATTTTTAACTAATTGTATGTATTTTTTTTTCTTTTTTTTTTACTTGTATTTATAGGACCACAATGGAAATAAGCCTCTGTGCTTTAGTGTGACTTAATTTTGACAAAAAGGAGCATCTTTTGTTTTGAGCACATGCTTCAATCAATACAACTTCACTTGGTTATTTTGTATTAGGATGTAAAGTTTCTTAACAAGCGCCACTTGGTGTTCCCCATGCGCACCAACCCCATCTATTGAACACTGAGATGTGGGCGTGGCCTTACCAAAATGGGTCTAGAAGGCCATGGGAAAACATAAAACGATCGGATAAAAGGCTTCTTATTAAAGAACACAATGCCGGCCAGTAATTATATAATGCCGGCCAAGATTTATAACTGGTTGTGACTTTACAAAGCACCTCGTTTGTGAAATTTGAATGCTTGTGTAGTTTGTGGACGCTGTTCAATTCGCGTCCTCCAACCCAAATGAATCCTCATCCATGACGGTCGTCAGGGCTACTACAGTCCCTGTCCGTCCGCAGGCAGGCACTGCAGCGGCTCACTCACTCACAGCTCAGCCGTGCCTGTTGCCAAACCCTACTTAAACAAATAGGCTACAACCCACAACCCTTATTACTTTTATTTTTATACAAGTTAAAAATGCACAACTATGAAGTCAATAAACATTACGAGCGACGTCGTAGGAGACCAGGCCTATTCATAATGTTTACTTACCCTCACTTCTCCTATCCTCCCCAGACAAGGGTGACAGCAGGTGCATCCAACGTTGAGTCGACAACAAATCTCATGTAGCTTGCTACTCCCAGCGGAAAGCCTGGTGATGCGAGGTTATAGCTTGCTACAGGTACTGGCTAATCAATTGAATAGGCTGCAGCTGTGAGCTGACACGGCTGGGAGGTCACATTAGGCTACATTAATCAGCTGCAGCTGGAACAGAATGAATCCCCAACCCAATGTTAAAAGTAGCCTTCATTTAGACTCCACATTTCTACTCCAACTACCTGATTGACTTGCCTCATAACTTCTATAAGCATGTTACCATAGCACTGAATCAAAGCAAGACTTATTTCACAATTTGGAATTTTCACAATCACTACATAATCACATACTTGCACAATGCTGCCACAGTCAGATACACTGTATTTGAATACAGTTCCACAACAGTCCCATGAAAATATTAGCAAATAAAAGGAGCAGCCCACCGGTCATCACCAGTGGGCTCTCTTCCTCTGGTTGCCCATACCAGTGGTTCTCAACCTTTTCAGGCCGTGACCCCCAAAATAATCATATTTTAACTGGGGACCCCCCACCTCGACGAGCACTATTAAAGAGTTGAGGCATTAGACTACATTTTGTTTAACACAGTTCTATTGTGAAAATATCTACATGCTCACAACGCCTTGCAACGTTGTGAGCATGTAGATCAGCTATTTTCACAATTTACTAATATTTGACAATTTGGCTAATGTTAAATTTGTCATTTTAGAGGTAGCCTATTAAACAGTCCTTGAATTGTCACTTTAGAAATTTGCAGATGCCCTCTATACACTTAAACGTTGTAGTTTACTGTTGAGAGAGAAAACAATGTTGCACATTAAGTTAATCATCTGGGGACCCCTCAAAATAATTTAGGGACCCCCCTGGGCGTCCCGACCCACAGGTTGAGAACCACTGGTCGCACTGACCAACAGATCACATGTAATTGTCCGTGTATCCCCCATCTGAAAACACTTTTGTGCCAGGGACCAGCATAACAGATTTGTGTTGTTAAAATGTTTCAGGATTTTTCGCTCCCTCCCCCAAATGGCAGCTATACAAGCTTCGGTATTAAAGTGCTTTTGTGTTAGTCGCTTCTTTTGGGCTTGTTTTCATAGACGTGGTTGCGCTCTCTAGCAAACTGGCAAGTTTGGCAACACTCTGAAGCCTGGAGGCCTTCCTGTCAGATGTCACCAGAAGATCCTGGGTATCATTGTGAAAGTGCCACACACAGAGGTGCTGGAACGGACAGGCAGCTGCAGTATGAAGCAGGCTTTCTCAAAGTGGGTGCCATGCTCTGGCACCCTAGGGTGCCATGACACAAGTCCAGGGGTGCCTCAGAATACTTTAATAATATTTGGAATGTGAAAGAGAGGAGAAGTGAAAGAAAGAAAAAAAGAAAGAAAGAAAGAAAGAAAGAAAGAAAAAGAACAATCAAATAAGGTCATTTTCCATTGTTACATCAACTGAGCAACAGTAGCCTATTGATGTATTTATTTGTATGTTATGTTAACCAAATCCTTCATTTACACACAATATCATGTCCTTGCAGTTGCCCTAAAACACTGGTTGAGTAAATCAAAATGATGTTCAATAAAAAATGTGTCTGACAATGTGTGGCAAAATGCTCCTGAATGTCAACTCCACTACAAGAATGTCCATAATATAGATCTGCTGTCTCCACCTAGTGGTTGTAAAGCTGTAAGTGTACACATTGTTATCATTCTACTCACTCAGTATACACTCTTAGAACAAAAACTAGGCTCTACTCAATTTTATTGGTGAAACATTTTTACACTCAAAAATATTGAGTAAATATTACTGTTCTGAAATCAGGTAGATGATACTCAATTAATTTGAGTAAAAGTAACCAAAACGTTTACGTACTTATTAACAACTAAAATTGAGTACAATGACCTAAAGAAATTGAGTAGATATAATTAAATTATTCAGTCAATGCCACAAAAGACTACAAGTAAATAAATTGAAATATTAAGTAGATCTAATTGAATATTAGAGTATGATTTAACAAAACAAATATGTCACATTTACTCTATTCATTTACTTTTATTGATTTAATTCATATAGTACCATTTTACCCCTTTCATTTACTTTACCTTTTACTCCAGGAGTACATGATGTCAAATGAATACACATGAAATAATTATGCAGATAATTATGTTTTTAATCAACTAATTTTGACCAGTGTAACACCACATCAAGTATGAACATTCAACATACTTTAGTATGTAAATGACATGCAACAATGCCTGCAAAAACTGACCTGTTTGCATTATGACTCGAATGCACCAGAAACAAACACTTTACATTAACTAATTACTATCAGCAACAAATACCATTGCAAAAATGCTGTTTTGACAATAAATCCACTTTCAGTAGGTTATACCCACGTTCTGAGAGCATCTTGCTGAACAGTAGTCGGCAAGCAGACATTTTTTCAGTCTCTGAACTTTGGCTGAAAGGTGTCCGGGATCCAACTCAACTAGTACTTTTTGGAACATCTCAAGACCATATCTGAGGTTCTTGGGGTATCTCAGATTAAAGGCATAGAACAGTCCCAACAGATAGCAGCAGATCCCCAAGATTGTTGAGGGCAGTGATGCCCTTAATCACAATACCTACATCAGTAGGTTCATTCATTGAGTCCTCTTGGTTCTGCAGCAGGTAGATCTTCATCTTCATCATCACCTCCTCTGTCAACTTCTCTTCTGCTCTGACAGGTGCACCAGCAGCTTCCTTCCTGCACACATTGTGAAGATAATTGTTTAGAGCTCACTTTCAGGCTAAATGTTACAAGACACACAGACACACATTGAGCAATCCTAGCTGTCTCCACACATGCAGCCCTGGGCATAATCTTGAATCAGTTGGACCAGACATGCAACGGATGCAACAGCCATTCAGCCAATGTCACAACCTTCTCTGGACATCACTATGCTGTTCCTTTGCATGTGATGGTCTCATCCACGATGACATTAAAACGTCAAAACATTTATTTTACTAACTTGAAAGTCCTTGATCTTGACACTATCTTCTTCCAGATGGTCGACGAGACATCGGATGATGACCTCTCGTGTTCGGTGATTGGGGATTCCTCTCTGCAGAATAGAAACATAATTATTTGAACAATAAAGAAAAAGTATGACTGCACTTTCATAAACTAACATAAACTTTGGCAATACAATTGTTTCCACAACCCAGTTTTAGCAACGGAAGCTGGGAGACTGTCCTTAGTAGCTATTAAGACATACATTTAGAAATGAATAATCAGGAGAGAGAGTTGCAGGGGATAAAGATGAGTTTAGCATAAATTAATGTAGTAATTATTGTCATTAGCCAGGTGAAATATAATTAAAGCAGTTAGAGTAAATGAAAGTTTCATACCTGAAGTAGAATACTCATTTGTGCCCAAACTGCCCTTCTTGGACTGGAACATGGACAGTAGTTTGGGGGTATAGAAGTCCAACATTGCCATACATTTTGGCTCAAGATTCAGTGTGGTGATCATCCTGAACTTTGCACTAACCTGGAAGACAGAGATGAGGGGAAGAGAGTAAAAAAGAAGACGTGAGATTATAGATCTGGTATTTTCCCCCAGGATAGGGATGCTAGGGTATACAAGTGGTTAACTACAATGACAATGAGCTTGAGCTTGTAAATTGGTCATTTGAGCATTTCTGAAGAAGAAAAAAGATAATAATTCAAACTAGAAATACTGTTCCTTCGAAACAGTGTGGGCTCGCTTCCAACCCAACAAATAGGATACTTTAAGGTACTGTAAGGTACAGTACCTTACAGTATTGTACTGTACCTTACTATACTGTACTGCACCTTACTGTACTGTACTGTACTGTACTGTACTGTAACTTACTGTACTTTACTGTACTCTACTGTACCTCACTGTAAATTACTGTACTCTACTGTAACTTACTGTACTTTACTGTACTCTACTGTACTGTACCTTACTGTACTTTACTGTACCTTACTGTACTGTACTTTACTGTACCTTACTGTACTGTACCTTACTGTACTATACTATACTGTACTCTACTGTACCGTACTGTACCTTACTGTACTGTACTCTACTGTACCTTACTATACTGTACTTTACTGTACTCTACTGTACTTTACTGTACTCTACTGTACCTTACTGTACTTTATTGTACTTTACTGTACTCTACTGTACTTTACTGTACTCTACTGTACCTTACTGTATTGTTTTGTACTTTACTGTACCTTACTGTACTGTACTGTACTCTACTATACCTTACTGTACTGTACCTTTCTGTACTTTACTGTACTCTACTGAACCTTACTGTACTTTTACTGTACTGTACTGAACCTTACTGTACATATTCTATGTGTTCTAGAGGTGTATATTGAGTGCATATACTGTAGGTTAACAATCCCAGATCACATCTGTCCTCCACTATGTCTATAACCAAGGCGTTCTTCTATGTGGCCACTCCAGACTGAGGAGTGGAGCATGACTTTTATTGTGTTTGTGGATCTGATTTGAAAATGCATTGGTTGTGATATCTCCCTGACAACCAACAACAACCACTAATACGGCTGAGTGTCCCTGCGGGTTCTAGGATATATACTGTAAATCCCATTGCCCGGGATCCTAAAACCTTATTATTTTTAAGTAAAATTTCTAAAACACTACAAAACATGTCTCAAAGACAAATACAAGCAAATGTCTCCAAGGTAACACAGTAACAGTTGTTGTGTGTGTGTGTGTGTGTGTGTGTGTGTGTGTGTGTGTGTGTGTGTGTGTGTGTGTGTGTGTGCGTGTGTGCGTGCGTGCGTGCGTGCGTGCGTGCGTGCGTGCGTGCGTGCGTGTGCGTGCACATTGTAGATCAACTTCATAGCAGTATTAAGTGGTCCATCTATGTTTTTTTATTAATAATAAAATCTGCAAAGTAACAAGTAACTGAAGCTGTCAAATGCTGTATTTATAGTAGCGTATATGTAACAAAAATGGAAAGTAGAGTAAAAGTACCTCAAAAATGTACTGTAGGTACAAGTACTTGTATATACTTGAGTAAATGTACTTGGTTACTTTGCAGCACCACCGAACAGCCAATGACAGACAGGCCTTTAATCACAGCTGTCTCAATCAGTAGAGTGGAGAGGGACATTTATAGATATTTGTAGTTTTAACTCAGAATATATACATCACACAGCTTAGATATTTGGATCAAATCAGAGAGCAGACCTGTGTGAACGCATTGATATAAATAGCATATCTGAAGTGTGAATATTACAGCCACAGCGCCTTAACATAAACATGGGTCCCTTTCCTCCTTCTACACTCTCTCCCCACTCACTAAACCCATTGGAAATGCATTGGGTGCTTAAAGTTAAACATTTTTATTTTTTTATATTTATACTACAAAACATTTCATAACCAAAAATACAAGCACACGTGTCCTCAGTAAGCTGAACACATAAAAATTTGAATGGTGTTGAAAGGTGTAAGCGTTTAAGAGATGAATCGCGCCAAAGTTTTGAGGATACTGACTAGTATAGAAACAAACAAATAAATAAATAAATAAATAATGAAGATAACATACGTGTGCTCGCCTTCCAGGCGAGCCCACAATAACTGACACCATGTGAGGCTTAGTCAATTTATGATTCCGGGGCCGGATCTAGGCATAGGCAAGGGGGGGCAATGCCCCCCTAAATGCCCTGTCTGCCCCACCAAACATGATGGCATGCAAAAATCAAAAATCGGCCGGTATGATATCAAACCGGCCGCATCGGTGACCGGACGGTCACTGACATAAATTCCGGTGCACAGCATGATGCTCTGGACTAATTTAAACATTAGCAAATAGCAGCCAGTCTACTTAGTGGCAGCCTACAACAGAATACAGATGATGCTGATTACCTTTGCAATGTAAGGATATATTCCATAATCCTGTGTCAATGTAGTCTCAAAGAAGAAGAAAAAAAAAAAAAAAGCATCGCAAGGCTTTCCTGCCTCCAGTCCAGACGGTCCATGCAGAAGGAGTTTACTTTCACTTTCATTTAACAGAAAGCAACAGCATTGCAAAAGCTGTTGCAAGCGACAGAAAAAGCCATCCTATAAATGTCCCTTTACTTTAGCCAGTTTCAAAGGAAAACCACCTCCCGTTTCTCTGTTGTTGGAAAAAAAAAAGTCAGTTCACTTTGCGTGGTGTCATGTGTGTCTGTCCACACGCTGGATTAATTAATGCATGTCCAGGTGAAGCCTGTTAAAGGTCGTTATAGTATCCTCCGATAGTTTCACAAAGTACATTAAGCAACAGAAATGTATTATGTAACATTTTAAGTCCCTTACAGAGGTTTTACAACCCAAAACAACAGGAACAGCCAGGGTCATGAGGTAATATTTTGCCCTTAAATATTTGAAAGGAAGGAATAGACTAGAGTCAGACTACTGTGACACAAGGTAAATTTCTCACCTTGAAGACAATGAATGCAACCTTATTTATTTTAGCTTTTAAGACAATCGTTTTGCTTGTTAAAAAATATGTATTCAATAATAATATTATTAATAATATTTGAAATAAATGATCTCAATATGTATACCAATAATTTTAAAATAAAGGTTTTGCCTTAATCATGCAGCTCTAACAGTGACACAGACAGAAGCAATGGCACAGCAATTATACAATATATACAGTAGTATGTATTTTTAACTTTAGGCCTTACAGTGAATGATCAGCTGGCATCAATATTATATCCATATCATATTAGACTGGATATTGTCTGTGATTATGGATATTGTACTTTTGTGATTGATTTGGCATTAGTGTTCTTCTAGCTTATTGGTACTCAAATTGAAGTATGTCTTGTAGGCCTACTTGGCCTGAAAAAAGGGTATTGGAGCAACCCTATTTTCTAGGTCATAGCTAAAGAAATCTGTATCGGAAAATCGTTTTGGCAGGTCAGACCTTCATAAAACCGGTGGATCGGTACCGGCCAAGAATTTTGCAATCAGTCCATCTCTACTAGAATATATAGAGATAGAGAGAGATAGGTGTAAGACCTGTTGTTTGTAATGCGTGTTATAGGTATAAGTTTGCCAAAATGCTTTGTTTTTTTATGCATTTCGGGTGTTTTAGGGGGTTTGATCCCCCCATTTTTTTCCGCCCACGCCTCACGCCGTGGGCTGGAGGTGACCCCCCTATCATTTCTTGCTGCCCCACCTACTACTAAAGGCTAGATCCGGCCCTGTATGATTCCAATAATTACTTGGCCAAACCAAAATCAAGGAATACTGTATAATCATGTTGCTTATTTACTTCATACTTTTTCCAAGTTTTTTTACACATGTAATCCTCATTGAACACCATAATAGATACATGTAGATAATATGTAGGCCTACCTGTGCATTTTATCTTCATTGTACACACCATTGTATGCAGCTGTGCATAGCTTGTAATAAATGCAAAAAGTCATGACTAGAGGGCTTGCACATTACCCTCACTGTGACCTTAACTAGCTGCAAACCTTTGTAAAGAACACAAGTTATACCCAATACATTTGTGTAGCCTATATGCACAAAGATACAGTAAATCTACTTACCAATATTTGCAAACACTCTCCAGGTCTCTTGTTGAAAAAGATGTGTGCTGCTGCTGCTGTTTGTTGACAGAATGTTCCAGTAGAATTTTCCCATGAACCCTTTTTTTCCCATGAACCCTTGTGTACAATTTTGAATCTTAGTCATATCTACTCAATTGTTTAGGTTGTTGTGAGAGATGAAAGATTATTTATTTGGAATGAATAATAATTAAGGGTCTTTTTAAATTGATCCATATAAGTACTCCATACTCAAATATTATGAAGGAAAATTACCAAAACAAATTGAGTATAATTCATGAATAAAATCAGTTGGTCAAATACTAATTTATTCTCACGAAATTAACTCAAATAATATATGTACATCTAACTCAAAACGAACAGTTGGATTTTTACTCATTTCGTTTGGTGTGACCTACTCAAACAATCACATACATGATATTCAGTGATTTTATTGAGTAAATATAACTTTTTCTAATAGTGCCATATACTCGGCCGCAGAATCATTTCTCAGAGTGTAGTAAGGGAAAGTTAGCCTATTGCTACATCAATCTGGGAACTAAATCTAAATCACTAGCTTTCTTCACAAATGTGTTCATAAAGGTGTCTACTATCACCTCTGAACTTTGTCAAACCCAACTCCCTTGACATACTTTGTGGGAGCCAATCAAAGTTATTGGGTATCCCGAGGGCCTGGGATTAAAGGGGGAAAAATAAAAAATGGCCAATATGAATGTATGAGGTGTGTAATTTGGGTATTTTGGGGCTGCTGAATCCATTCCAACCATTCGTTTTCAGTTAAAATGACTCCTTGGCCATAAAATAGGCCACAGCTACTTTTGTCTGTCCATGAGACATATAATATTGGCAATAAAAAAAAAGTTGGAGTAGGGTTTGAATTCATGAAAACTATTCAAGATCGGGTGGGTAAGCACCAAGGGGCAAGTTCTGCCGATTTAAAATGACTCCAATACGGAAGTAAAACTTCCTATGATTGGCCGCTAGTTGCGCTGTTTTCCCCCTCGGCCGATAGCAAAAAGAATTGTTCACCATTGGATCCCATTCATTTTCCCCTTTCGTGTTCTAACCTTAATTAACATTTTCATGAATACTTTATGGTTCCTATCGCTAGTTATCGCTAGCCTTTCAATCACCATCATATGCGTTTTGTCGAAATTTGGTCCAATGTATTTTAAAATAAATTATAAAGTTGCGGGGTGGGGGCGGGGCCGACTTCTGATGAAACTGATCTGCGGCCAGCCTGCATGCACTGATGCACAATTCGGTTACCCAGAGCAGAGCAGATCTAACAACTCGTCGTAATGCGACGCACTGTTAGCTAGATCGGTTTATTTTGTACAACGGCGTGTAAACATTTTTACAAAATAAATCTATTATACAAACCCAGGTTACAATGTACATTTAGCAGACGCTTAATCCAGAGCTATTAAAATGAGTGAGGACATAAATAAACACACATATATTCTCTATAATTATATAAATGTTAAAACATCGTTTTTGTTAATTCGCCTACAATGTATTTACTCTTATAGGCATATCAGCCACAAATACACGACTTGGTATTTATTTATTATGAAGGCTACCTACTGCCCGATTGTGTAACAAACCTATATATAATGCCACCAAAACAATGCGTCTTTATTTGTTTTTTCTCGTCTTGATTTGTGCAAGTATGGCATGCCATTAAGCGAATAGCCCTACATAAACATATCGACACCAGACAACATATTAGTGGCCACTTACAGCCAAAATAGCCTGTTCTAAGCCAAGGGAAGCCTATATTATTTTATAAACTCCTCTTTAACATTGGCATATGGCATTCTTGATAATTTGTCAATCATATGCCTACCACAGACTTACTTTACATTAGGCCTACTTCAGACCATTTATCAAATATTTCATGTAACATTTTGGAAACTGAAAACAGCACTTTTTATATGAAGTTGCATGTCCTGCTATCCTGTATAATTGCCATACCTCATATACCTGTTGTTGGAGCCAGGATGGGAGATCTCGGTCGGGAGCTCTTTTGGAATTTGAAGTTGGTCATAGCAGACTTCGGCGACGTGATGTTATGGCAATTATCTGGCTTTTTGTAGGTTTAGAACGGCTATTAGGTAATAATGTATTTCTCCCAAGTAACCACTCGTATATAAAGTGGTATAGCCTATAATATAATATAAAACTAAAAAGAAACACTCAACATTTAGCCTCACCAAATGGTATTAATTAAAACATTTGAAAATAACACTGAGGCTACAGTATAATTGTCAATAGAACAGTCTGCAGCACGTCAAACTAAGTTAGCACTTACATTCACTCACACATACAAATGTCACACAAATTTGCATAGGAACGCACACAAATAGACATAGGTTGATCTCACATTTTATTTCCAAAATATAAACCAGAATGAAATTGACTGAATCAAAGAGGAATATGCTGAATGATGTAGGCCTGCTACTGTAAAAAAAACTCAATCAAACAAATGACATGAATCAAGCGCATTTACGATCGCTGATTGAAATAACCTCTTTAGCCTCCTGGAATAATTAACCCACGATACTGCATGTCAGCTCAATAATTAGTTCATGAATCCATTCGTGAATCCAGCTTCCCTTCTACTGTAGGCTACTTAGCATGTCACAATCACAGACTGTAGTCACAATGGACAATTCATATGCATATTGCATCCATTCCTACATTAATCGCATTGTTAACATAGGTGTCAAATTGTTGTCAGCTTTTGTTAAGAGGTGTGACTGAGAACTATGAATGCAACTATGAACTATGAATGCAACCTCAGTCCTATAAACATCACAAATCCCTGTTAATAAATATGAATAAACACATGCATATTTCTCTGGACGAATGCCTCTTTGCTTTGTGAAAAGTCTAGTGGACAATTAGCCCCATATAACCTCGAGACACAACAGTATGCAGCGACGGGTGATGTTCTATATGGGGCTAGTGGACAACTGGATTATTATAAGACCCAGCGGAACTACACGGGCACTTTCAAAAGTGGAGTCCTCAACAAGGCTTCCATGCGGGGTACAGAGTCCTAGACGGCCCGGTCAGGTTAGCGGTAGCCTCGGGAACCCAGGCTTGGTTAGCGGCGGCTGCAGCGGCTACTCCAGAGTCCAAACGTTTCGGTGCTCAAATCTCCGTGGCAAAATGAAAAAGTTATTCGGACATTTACTGTCACTGCGGTCCGTCTGTGTCATAGACTGTAGAAACCCTTGGAAAAATAGGCTGTGTGTTGTTGTTGTTTCTTCTTCGTCTGCTGTATTTTCGGCAGAGCTCAACACATTCTCCCAAGTATCCTTGCGTTGCACGTGACCGTTGGCAGCCAATAGCATCTCTGGTAGCATTACAATTCTATTTATTTCTATGATGGCGACACCCATTTCAAGGCGTGGAAAAGGGCCGTTTGCGCTGCATAGAAACCAATGGCGTCATTTCGTCCATATTTTTCTACAGTCTATGGTAAGCACACATCATGACACACAGGATAACATGATACAATCTGACAAGGAACACTCAAACACAGGGTTTAAACAGGGACTAACAGGACACAGGTGAACTCGAATGACATGATTGGCTAAGCCTTAGCCAATTAGGCCTTTTTTATGGCCAAGGAGTCATTTTTACTGATAACTAATGGTTGGAATGGATTCAGCAGCTCAACAATACCCTAATTACACACCTCATACGTTCATATTGGCCATTTTTTATTTCCCCCCCCTTTAATCCCAGGCCCTGGGTATCCCGATACCCCCAACTTTGATTGGCTCCCACAAAGTATGTCAAGGGAGTTGGGTTTGACAAAGTTCAGAGGTGATAGTAGACACCTTTATGAACACATTTGTGAAGAAAGCTAGTGATTTAGATTTAGTTCCCAGATTGATGTAGCAAAAGGCTAACTTTCTCTTACTAGTAGACATGAAAATTACTGAATGAACATTTGGAATGAGGAGTTTAAAGTGACATATCCCTTTTAATGTGCAGTTGTTGTCAAACAATGACAATACATAATGTGCATTGATAGTTGTTCTTATGAGGATTGACTAGAGTGCCAACCTATGAAGGAAGTATTTCCAAAATTGAAAATTATCATATTCATATATTGACACAAAAGAGTGAGACATGGTGTTACAGTATATATAGTATTTTATTCATATTACCTTTTAACAGGTAGAAGGGATTAACTGTCTAGTTTGTCTTTACAAAATATCACAAAGAATAAGAATGATATAAATGAAGATATAGCGCTGATAGCCTGTACCTCAATTTACATAAATCAACATAATATACACTTTAACATCTCTGAGCAAATAAGAGAAGGTCAATTGCAAAAAAGACAGTATAACTATAGAATATATAGAAATAAAAACTGGCATACTGACAGCATATAGCCTATGACACTTTTTATGTTAAATTCTACATATTACAATAATGTCGACCATTAAGCCCATATCATTACATGTGATTATATTGTGAATTGTGACTACTCTTTCTTTCACAATTTTCTACTTTGCACATTACTATAGGCCTAATATGGGCTACATGTACAGTATGTTGCATCTTGTATCGGGGGCGGCATAGCTCAGGGGTAGAGAAACCGTTATTAGAGCACGAAGGGATCCCGAAGGGTTCCCAGTTCGAATCCGGGCTCCCCCTGAGTGAATGTCGAAGGGTCCTTGGGCAAGACTCTGAACCCCTAGTTGCTCCGGTGAGCAGGTTGGTGCCTTGCATGGTTTCCTCCGCCACCGGTGTATGAATGTGTGCGTGAATGGGTGAATGTAATGCACAATCTATGTAAAGCGCTTTGGATAAAAGCGCTATATAAATGCACCATTTACCATTTGTATCTGTAGGCCTTCACCATAATGAATTGTATATCAAATACTACTGAACTATCACTGTACAGTATGTATGTTAAGTTCTACATCGAGCAATGTACTACAGCATACTAACTGATTACACTGTTTATTGACTACATTATTGAGTACACTGCGCACAACATATCTCATTAAACACTTAGGTAACACTAAACAACTGTTTGTGTGTGATACAACCCGATCCATTTAGTCAGATTTTTGTTTTCAGACCAATGAAGTGCTATGTAATCTAATCTAATCTTAGGTGTAACAACTGACCATGTTGAAGCAGTTCACTGGCATTCTGCCACAGCAGAGTATATGCTCTCAGAGTGCAACTCTCTCTTCGTCTTTTTCTTAGCTTCAGATCTCCTCGCAGGGAAATCCAACGCTGCGTAGTTCACTTCTGCATCGGCGTCATTACCATCCTGGACAAAAGAATCATATAGCACCAAAGATCAGGGCTGTGACCATGCATATGAACCAAGTCTGGGTGAGGTCTATTTCAAATAAGTGGCTTTCAAGAAGAAGGCTATATAATAAATATTCTAAGGCAGTTGAAGGTTGAGTGGTTCAGGCCTAACCTCAACCACTGAGCCTTCCTGTGCTTCTGAGATTTCTGAACTTCTTTTTTAAATTAAGAAGGGAAAAAAATAGTAATACAATAACACAAAATTAATCATGCAGTATTGCAGTTACATTTGGATCAACAAAAACACACTGGGGCAAGACTAAGAGAAAACTGTAAATGGAGTTACTGTCATGGGATAAGTGTAAGTCTGATAAAGTTATTCTTTAAACTTGGTTGCATGCCACTGTCTCCCGCAAAGATAGCCAATCTACAAGCTCACAATGCACTGTTGTGAGCTTGCAGATCTGCTGCGATATTGCATTAAAGTAAATCAGGCTTTAGTGTGGATTACTGGTAAGAATGGGTGAGGTGGGCTGGTGGCACTGGCCTCGGATGGCAACATTCACTGTTGAGCTATAGTGTAGGTGTTGTGGTGGTAATTCACTGAAACCATAGCAGTATGCAACGTAGCAGGTATTGTGTAATATTAAATATTAAGAAATAAAAAATACTCCATTGATTCTGCTTTAACACATCCAGCCATGTGGAAAGATCAGACAACAGAGTTGTTTGATTCCACTGAATGTGAAAAATAACATAATGTAGGGGTAGATTGAAGTTTAGGGAAAAATGGACCGCTTAGACGATGAATATTAATGTTTGATCCATAAATGTTGACTTAAAGTCATATTGAAAAACAAAGTCACTAGTGTGTGTAGTGGATTCGGTTTGCTGGAAAAATAATTACCAGATCATTTGACTGATGGACAGCTGTCTGGTCGTGTCCAAGATGAGATGAACTGTTCAGCGTTCCTACAAGTAAAAGCATTCAATTAACATAATGTAAAACGATTCATTCATGTTTCTGAAACTGTGAGCCAGGACCCAAAAGTATGTTTAGCTACAATACGTTGTTCTTAAATCTTTAAAAACAAAACAAGTATAGTCAATTAAATTATTCAAAGTATGGAGACAGTATGCTACAATTTGCAAAGATGGGGAGGCAGGGCAGGACAAAGATATACATATGCACATCTCCCTTGCAAAAGAGATTAAAAAAAAAAAAACAAAAAAAAAAACTTCGGTGTGCGGCAAGGTTGCAAAATTAAGTACATAAATTATTTGAGCCAGAGCCATCTCTGCTGTGACTCATGCTGTCTCCCCCTCAGCTTTCCTCCGCAAAAGTTAAATACAACACATCTCCCTTTTAATCATAAAAAGAGTGTCACACAGTCATGAGAAACAAAATAAACACACAATAATGCAGGTTATAAGAATCAAGATTATTGATTATAATGAATAGGCCAATGTATGTTCTTGATGATGCATGTGTGTCTAACTTTACCTTGGCAATGTTCACAAACACACTTTTGATTTCTGGTGCAAATAAGAACGACAATCACGATCACACAGCAGGCCAATAGTAACCCCAGTACAATGACAATTGGATCTGTCTCCTCTCCTGAATCAGAAATAAATAATAATAATAATAATTACAACAATAAACAATACAACACAATATAATAAAGTATGTACAGTACCTGTCATAATAGATTATCTCATAAAACAATCCAATATGAAGTCAATTACATGGCTTTCATTATATGTACTAATCCTACGACGGCATATTACTGCCCACATAATGGGATACTAATGCCTCATTCACACTACAGATATATAGTTGAACGTTTAGCTTGGTAATTCAATGTAATCTCAATGGAAACCAGCTTTAAAGATACAGGAGACGCTCCAAGCAAAGCTTTGAAAGCTTTAAAGCTGGTTTCCATTGAGATTACATTGAATTACCAAGCTAAACGTTCAACTATATATCTGTAGTGTGAATGAGGCATAAGGCTTTTTCTAAATTCTAGTAAGCTTTCATTATTGAGCAAGTATTAAAAAGGTGATATCAAGTCAATGTAACATATCAGCATTTAAAGGGCAGTCACAAAGTCATCATTTAAAGTACACTTTGTTAAAGATTAAACTTGAACTACAGCATTCTTAATGTCAATTTATTTTTATATGTCAATGCAGAACCTTTTATCAGTATATGTTTGTATCATCTTATTGGGGTGATCTTGATTTCTTTTTTATTCCCTTGCTGCAATATATCTAAATGTTCCTACTTTAGTTGCACTTCCGTAGATTATGTTTGTTTGTTTATTCAAATATGTGTTTATTTAACCAATTGAACCCCAGCATGCCTATTCTGGGGGTAAAGGCCCTTTTCCACCAGCAGCGATAACGATGACGATAGCCATAAAATATCACAGCGATAATTATGCCTTCACATTGATGTCCGATAAAGTTATCGGACATCAATGTGAAGAGGCGCCAATTAACAGCCGCACTTCAATTGAAAACCCACTTTTTTAAATCGTTATCATCATCGTTATCGCTGCCAGTGGAAAAGGCCTTAACATTTGCTAAAAATCACAAAGCGTCACATATTGCAACACATTGTGTTTTGAGCTTATAGATGGCAAAGAGATTTTGTGTAGACTGAAAAAAGTACAGTTGTACAGTTGTAACCGTTTCACAAAAACAAAGCGAGTTTAAGTGGATAAATAAAATGCTATTAAATGTGCGGGTAGAGACAAAAAGACTAATTGAGTTATAAATATCAGTATAATGTTTGCATTAAAATAAAGACAGGAAAAGGATCATACTGTTTTGTGATCGCTTATAATAATAAAAAGAAAAAACATTAATGAAAAATTGCATAATAAATGCATGGCCTACTTATATCCAGCTTAGTTCCGTTGCCAAAGAGTATCTCCCCACATGCAGCCACGGCACAATAGTACATCCCAGCATCAGAGTGGAGGACATTATCCTTAGAGAGACTGTAGACACATCTCTGTGGACCAGAACCAGCCTCGGTTCTATTCTCACATCCCCTGCTTTTGTTCCAGGAGGCCGAAACAATGCCAGGATGGGACTCGTTCGATCGGAACCAGAACACCTTGTGTTCTCCAGAACACTGGGCACCAAGAAGCCAGCACTGGAAGGTCACCGGCTCTCCCAGTGGGACTGACACCGGTACCAAGGTCTGCTGGACCATCCTCTCATGGTCATAGTCTGAGAATAGGATACAATACAATACAATACAACACAATACAATACAATACAATACAACACAATACAATACAATACAATAGAAATATTACAGTGGAAATATGTCAATGGCTGACAAGATACAGCAGACCTACTGTAAACACTAAATACAATTACACTCCATTGTATATTATTAAGTGTTTTGCAAATGTACAACAGTAGAATTGGCACATAAAGTATGTGGTAAAGATATCAGAAAGTGGACTGAATGTGACATACTGTACCATTTACAACCAGATATGTGCTTTCTTTGAATGTCATACTAAATGGTGATCCTACTCCACAGAAATATGTTCCTTCATCGTCTTTGCTGATATTTCTGATGGTTAATTTGGAGTCATTATCGCTTATGTCCACTTCGAAACGTGAGTTGTTAAACTCTCCCAGTAGTTTTGCAGGACTATAGGCTGATAATATAGAAACATTTTGGAGCATACGTCCAGGGCTTTGCTTATACCAGTAAAAAAAATCTGATCCTTTAATTCGTGGGCATCGTAAAGCGATGGTTTCACTCATTTTGACGATTTTCAAAGGGATCTGCTGGGGAACCTGTATCATGGCTGAAGAACAGAGGGTAGTTCCCACCAAAGTAAAAAAAAAGAGAGAAAAACATTTAATGGCAAATAAAAATACCGTAAAATAAAATAAAGAATTGCCAGGAAAAGCAAACACACACAAAAAAAAAGATAAATAATAATCAAATGAAAATCCTGATATCAAAACTATTCCTTGGTAGAAAATATTTCTATATATATTTCTGACGGTAATATGTTTATAAAAATATACACAAAATGCAGTGGAGTATAAAGGCATATGTAACAAAGTTAATAATATGATCTAACTATGAGTCTTGGTAGAATAGCAGATGTACTTACACACTGTTCTAAGAAGAAGCAGAACAAAAAGAAAATCAGTCATTGTTGTGTTTTGACGGAAAGCCGACTGAAGTGAAAGGTTTAGTCTCATGATCAAGGTTTAGTAAGAACATGCATGAGACTGGCAGGAACCTGAAAGGTGCATTTCCTGTTACGCTTGGCCAGCTCAGGATCCATTTGAATTGATGAGATCTTTTGCACATACAAAATAAAAAATAAAAAAATATACAGCCTACTGACAACAATATATAAAATACAGGACAATTGAGAGGGAAAGATCAGAGAAATGGCCTTGTCAACAAGTACTTTTCAGATTCAGATTCAGATTCCTTTATTTACCATTGTGTATCACACATAGGAATTTGCTTTGGTAACATACAAGTGTGCATTCAATATTTTTTTCACAAATAACATGAAACCAACAAACACAAAACACCGTGCAGTGTAATAATGATACGAACAAAGTAAAACAAGAAGAAGAAAATAACAGGCAATTTTGGCTTAATGAAAAACAACAACAAGAATGACAAACAAATATAGAGGTCAATAAAATGTATTGTACAGGTACTGTATGTGCGTGCCTCCATATTTTCACCCTGAATAAATAATATCTACCTTGGCTTTTATGCAATTCCAACAAAGCCACCCTATTGTTAACCTTGTCCCACTAGAGGACTAAGGCCTAATGTACATTAATCAAAGAACTGCTTAAATCTGACCAGCTCACTCTAAAGTTTGTTTGTGAACGAACTTGACTTCCCTCACCAAATGTTACATTATACTTTTCTGCAGCAACATACAGCAGATGGCATCATTGATAATAATAATTAATTTAATAATTTCATTTGCTCTGCACTCCTTGCTAGTATTTTGTCACTGTAGATTTGCAGTGAAATGTGTTATCTGCATTTAATCCATCCTAAGTATCAGACAAAGTGGGTGCTATACGCTACAGGGGCAGCACCTCAGGAGCAGTTAAGGGTTAAGTGTCTTGCTCAGGGACACATTAACACGTAGGCCTCTATAGAGGCCTCTACCCAGATATTATATCAAACATTTTATTTCTGCGAGGAGTAACCTCTTGGTCACTGTTCTTACACTTCCTCCTATCTGCAGATCTTCTAGGATCACAGACATCATCTGTGCTCTATGCCTCAGACCTACAGTAGCCTATACTGTATGTCATACAGTTAGACACAAGCTAGTGATCTGCTTATGAGCATTTGGAACTGTGGAACAGAAAGTGTGTATAATTCTAAGTTGCTATAGTAAGAGGAACCATACAATTGACACCGTGCCAACAAAGGGCCGCAATGAGGAAATAGATATTTGACCCTTTTTGTGACACAGTAAATCTGTCTGTTTTCACACTTAATGATGTAATTTTAACCTGACAGTGGTGTACATATTGTATGACTTTCTTTGTTTTTCTGTATCTTGAGCATCCTGTCTTTATCTCTCATGTGTGATGTGTCTATAGGTCTATGGGCCTATCACGTGTTAACTTGTTTAAATACATGATGGTAGGCTACTTGATGATTACTGATCATGTTTTTGTTAATGTCAAAAGTATTCGAAGTGATTGATCAGTTCTAACGCATGTCAAATGCCAACAGATGCAACTTGTTCCTGTGATGCTTTGCATCATGAGAGAGATCATGAGAGCATCAATTATCATGTAGGTCTATATTTAGGATGGTTTCTCTCCATGTCATGTAAGATGATGAACATGTGAGCTCCAAACATCACTCCTCGTTCGGTGCAATAAATCTGTTCTAAACCAGAGGCCAGGAGTGTGAGAGCAGTTGTGTTTCTGTCTACAACTTATAGGTTGCCCTGATAAGAACATCAGCAAAACGTCTAAAATATGATATAAACAGCACCGACTGGTATAAAACAAGTTATACCGAGATGTGTTGTTGCGACCGTCAGGGAGCAGTTTACTATGAAAACCTCCACCGGCCGTCCGTCCGTCGGTCGGTCACACGTCACACCTTTGCCCTGCTCATATCTCCGCATCAGTATATAGGGCTTGTTTGTTTATTGTATGACATCACGCCACATCATCAGCTGTGGACTCTGTGATGTCATCGTATCGCATCAGTATATAGGGCTTGTTTGTTTATTGTATGACATCACGCCACATCATCAGCTGTGGACTCTGTGATGTCATCGTATCTCCATATATGGCCATCTCCGTATATGGAGATATAAGTCGTCCATGCCCAAGTATGGGCTGGTGAGGTCAGACTTTGTGTGATGCGTAGGTTATCTCCATATATGGAGATTCAACATTCCAGGCAATGCTCTCTTCCCTGGTGAGAATTGCCCCTTTATATAGGGCTTGTTTGTGTATTGTATGACATCACGCCACATCATCAGCTGTGGACTCTGTGATGTCATCGTATCTCCATATATGGCCATCTCCGTATATGGAGATATAAGTCGTCCATGCCCAAGTATGGGCTGGTGAGGTCAGACTTTGTGTGATGCGTAGGTTATCTCCATATATGGAGATTCAACATTCCAGGTGTAACTATGGCTACCCGTATGACGTGAGAGGTGGAGGTTGTGATATTTGTGGAGATAAGCGACCAATGGTCGCTTATCTCCCGATTAGGGAGTCTTACTGGTGTCTGTTTGTTTGCAGTTGAGTAATATGCCACTTTACTTCTGGAAAAGATGGAGACAAAGAGAGTAGCAGGGGACAAAATACAGAGAGATTCTTATTATAGATACTGGCCCCTGAAGTTACATTCACATGTACGGTCCAGGATGTCAGCTTGACGGTAGAAACCCACCATACGTACTATGGGGGAACGCAGGCAGAATTGACCACTTCAAAGCAGACCTTCAATTCGTCTGAACCCATGCAGGAACTACATGACTATATGACTCGCTCTACGCCTGCAGTAGTTGTAAGAAGAAGAATGTGTTGCGTGGGAAGGGTGCTTTATATTGTGAGCATTAATACATTTGATAAGGAAACATGTGTACATTTTATTTTCAGAACATTACTGCAATGTATACTGTATTGTATATTTGCCTGTCTGTCATTCAGTGTTATATGAGATATAAAAAGGTTTCCTATTAATAAGCCAAAAGGCTTTCTTGGATTTCCTTTTAGTTGACATTGTAGGCTACCAGTGAACTGTACTGTCATGAAACTGTACCTTTTCCTATACAAATTTCTAATAAAGTCCTCAATCAATCAATAAATCATGTCTGGCCAAAACGAATTTGCGTAACATGCTGGTAAGGGCAGATTTGCCCCCCCAAGCTCCCACTCATTTCCTCAGTGAGATTCCATCAGGCAACTACCCCTGTGGCAGGTGCCAACAGTGTAATTTTACAAGCAAATCTAACTCGTTTAATCACCCACATACGGGGAAAAAATATAACATAAGAGGTATTATCACATGCTCTACAGCTAATGTGATATATATGCTAAAATGCCCTTGTGGTCTCTCATATATTGGGAAGACTACAAGACCATTAAAAACACGTATTGCTGAACACCGCAGTACTATTCGCAATAATGTTATCACTAGCCCTGTGGCCACACACTTCAGTAAAGCTGCAGGCACAATGTATCTATGCTCAGATACACGGGTATTGAGCTGGTAAAGATTCCACATAGAGGGGGAGACATTAACAATATGCTTCTAAAACGTGAACTATTTTGGATACACACTTTACAAACTTTAGCTCCAAAGGGTCTGAATGAGGACTATGATATCAGACCTTTTCTATGATAACAGCCTGGTGGGTCTCAGTGTTGTCATACCTGTTTCAATGGATAGGGGGTGCATTTAAACTTGGGTATATCCCTGTATGTATCTCCACCACTTACCTGTGTATTATCTCCTATGTGGGGTCCTGCTGGGTGGTTGTCTCTCAAAACAAGTGGTCTCTCCTGGTTGTGTTGGATAAGTGTATGTAAAGGTTTTTTGTCCCATGATTTATTTACTTGTACTGTAGACAAAAGGCGCCTCTTTAGGTAGCAGTATGATGGCTTTTGGCCTGAGTCCTTTTGTATATATGTATTGTTGAATCTTGGGTGAACAGGATGTTTTGTATTGTTTTTTGTTTTATATATGTACAAATACATTAACATACATGTACTATGGATGTGTCATTGGTTAATGACACTGATGGGACTAATTGGACGATGGGCCACAGGTGTGGGTGTTCTGCAATTATAAAACTGTTTGTAACACTTGTCTGTGAAGGTCTGAGGAAAAGCATACAGCTCGAAACGTTACCACAGTAAAGCTCTATATTGGGAACTGCAAATTTGGTGTGCGGACTTTTTTCTTTTGTATTGTTGATTACTTTTAGTCCAGCACCCAGCCTATATGGCTTTGGATGTGCATGTTTTTTAGGCTGTTTGTCAGCTTTTTTCTCCATGGCCAAAACGATCAACACAAATTGATTTTGACACAAATGTCGGTTTTATTTTATTTTATTTTAATTGATTCCAAAAGTCTGTTGTTCCTTTAGTGCAATTTGGCTTGCAGATAAAGCATTGCAATAAGACAAGACATTACAGCATAATATGAGCTTTTTCTCAGAGGTCCCCATGTGTATTGTGTTCTTTTGTCTACGTGTATAGCGTGGTATAGCTTGCATGTCTAGAAAGGAAGAAAAGCCACAAGTACTGCAGCAGTACAGGATGTAGGCTGCGGTTGGACATATCAGTGCCTTTGACAGACCACCGAGGCAGTTTACTCTAACAACCATGCATACACCTGAATGTTGTGATGTAGGCCTACAACAGGATGTGTAGCTCTGGTGCAGAGGCCCAGAATGGGGAAAGTTGAGTCAGAAGTGGTTATGCTTTCTGACACCGTTAGTTTCGGTTTCCAGGGCAGATCAGGACAAGACCCCACAATTTAAACGTAACTGTTTGTGCCTTACACATTTGATTTTGTACTTGATTGTGCATGTACTGTACAGTATGCATACTTGCTGTGTGCATGCATAACTGTCTGCTCCCAAATCTGGTCTAAAACTGACCAAAGTATGCATTCAATAAACAATTAATAATGCTTGTTCCACACAAACGTCATGTACACACACACACACACACACACACACACACACACACACACACACACACACACACACACACACACACACACACACACACACACACACACACACACACACACACACACACACACACACACACACACACACGTATACAAGCTGCATAACAGATTGTTTTACAAGTCCTAGACTAGTATACAGTATGTCCCAGCTAGGGGCTGGTTAAGTGTGCTAATTCTATCAGATGAATACTTTGGTGCCATCTAGTGACACAATTACATACCACATCATGGTATACATTATTAATCATTCACAGCACAGACATTGACTTGAATGATGCTCATGACTTTAATCAGAGGCTGCCAGCCAGTCTACCAGACTGGAGGTTTCCAGCTGGAACCCCTGAACCCGACCATCTATAGGAAACACTGTGGAAGAGAAAGAGCGTTCACCTGCCCATCTGATGGATACTTACATGTACAAACATACAGAGAGGTCATAAACGGACCATTTCCGTGTCCATAGCCACCTTCTTTGCCCGGGGAACCTGGTTAACACGCTCCAATCAAAAGTGGGCCAGATAGGTGTGTCTCAGACAGACCTGAAAAGGAAAGAGGTAAAATATTAACCAGGGCTATCAAATCATAAAGTTGAACTGTGCTGCTTGTTGTCACCCACAGACACATTTCTACACCACCACACCCTGTTTGTGTGCAGGGACGTGCAGAGAATGTTAGAGAGGCAGGGGCTGAAATTTCTAAAAGGGCCTTTTGGTGAAAATATTGAAAATAGCAGACCTCCAAGCTCACAACGCGTCGCACTCGCAGTGCGACACATTGTGAGGTTGGAGGTCTGCTATTTTCGGTACTTGATACCACACTGAACTAAGCAGATTCAAGTGAATTCTGGGGATGTGGCTTACGGCACAGATTTCTACACAATTCTTTCAACATAAGATGCTGCATTACAGTTTAGGAGAGTTTGGACAAGGCAATTCTCTTGAATGCTATGGCATGGAAAGAGGGGCATTTGCATTTCTTTCTCCATAGTAAAAACTGCATTCATGGTCTGGAGAGAGGGCACTTTTTACAGACGGATAAAAGGGCAGGGGCTCAAGCCCCATTTGATGTATATGTGTGCACGTGCCTGACCACCACACCCTGTGTGTGTGTTTCTATATAGCAGGCACATGCTCTGGTCTGGACACTCCCTCTGTGCTTATTAGAGAGAAGGAGCACCGCCATACACAACTGAATCAAAGGAAAAGTAACATATTTTATGTTGTGACAGCATGATGATAGGCTGGCAGAGAGTCCTTGTGTGTCTGTGGTGTGTTTGGGATTTCCAGAGGCGTCATGTTGTGGCTTTCAACATGGACACTGTCCCCCAGAACGTGCTCAGGAGGAACGGGGATCCAGGCAGCCTGTTTGGGTTTTCCCTCGCCCTGCATCAGCAGCTGAACCCGGTCAACAAGAAACTGTGAGTTGTTCTGCTTCGAAGCGAATAAAAAAAGCTCAGAAATACAGTAGCAGTTTCCTCTTCTCTGCTATTGTCTCTTTAAAGGAGTAATTGTATGGTGGGGCTGACGAGAAATTCTCTTCAAAAAGACAAGTCTGTAAGTCTTATTAGAAGAGAAATACACTGCCTTTTACATCTGAGTCTTTATTTCTTCTTATACTATCTAAATTGTATTGAGGAAAAACAATGCTATTTCTTCCAAAAGCTTTATACCCTGTATTTATATAAAATGACACAATGCGACATACTGTAGCTCTGTTTGCACAATGCTGTACCCCCTCCAACTATATATATGTTCCCCCATTTCAACTGTTTTGATTTAATTTTTGACACTTGCTTTGGCAATGTAAACGTATGTTATCCCATGCCAATAAAGCTCCTTTGATTGATTGATTGCCTTATGAGGTTTTGTTGGAGACGAAAAGAGAATAAAATAAAAGGTTGTTCCGTAAAGCATGCCAACATCTCACCAACTCATCCTTCTCTGCAGCTTGCTGGTCGGGGCCCCACGGTCAAGGCATCAAAACCAAGGAAATGTCACTGGTGTCGTCTACCAGTGTGGACTTAATGCCAAACAACCCGAACGCTGTCAGCCCATTGAGTTTGAAAATGATGGTCTGTTTGCATATATCATTTTTCACATGCGCAATTTGTTTTTGACTCACTGCCGAGTTTTGGTGCTACTGTCTATGGTCAGGCATGGTTGACTTGGTTTTTATACTGTATATGTTTCTCCCTCAAGAATTCCAGGAGAGTAAATACATAAATGATCAGTGGATGGGAGTTAGGGTGACCAGCCAAGGTCCTGGGAAAAGTGTTATGGTAAGTAGCACTTTCATGGATTCATTATCAATCATTCATTCATTCATACGTATACACAGGTAAAGTGTTGGGTCCCTAATATGATTTGAGCCTTGTAATCCATACTCTTGAATTGCATTTGGATGTCGATCTAGATCAGGCCGTGACCCCCAAAATAATCATATTTGAACTGCCCCCCACCCACACCCACACCCCACCCTGACAAGCACTGAGAGGCATTACATTTTGTATAACATGGTTCTATTGTGAAAATAGCCGATATGCATGCTCACAACGCCTCGCAATGATTTGTACTTGGTTGTGCAGAATGCACGCAAGTATCTTGTACCGAAAATAGCAGATCTACAGATCTTGTAGATTGGATATTTTCAGTAAGTATAACTCGGGCTTTAGGTTGCTTGAACAAACAAGTTATCCCTTTTCCCCCCCAACACTCCTGTTGTCCCCTCACAGACCTGTGGACATCGATACCAGCAGTGGAGTCCCAGCCCGACCCTTTACGTTCCTCATCTGGTGACGGGTCAGTGCTACATCTTAGGAGAGGACCTCCGCGTCGGCCAGGCCAAGAGAACGTGGAGGAGGGTGGTGTGCGATGCAGAACACCTCAACAGGCGCCAGAAGGACCACGAGTGGTTTGCGTACTGCCAGCAGGGCCACGGGGCAGCCTTCGCCAAGGACAATAGAACTGTGTTGTTTGGTGCCCCAGGAGCCTACCAGTGGAAAGGTACACTAGTGGGGAGCTTCCAGTAGGAGGCCCTGTTTTCTCAGTTATTATTTAGCATGATGAGCCATTTTCCTGAGAAAAGAAGGGCTGGGATGCGATTAAAAGTTTTAATCTAATTAATTACAGGCTCTGTGATTAATTAATCGCAATTAATCACATTTTAATCACACATCAATATTTGACCTTAGAAGCATTATTTTTCAAGTAAAACACATTTTGTTGTACGAGTGAATCAACGAGTGAGTTTTTTAAATGTAAATTTCGCATCCACTGGCCCAAGCAAAGCACTCTGATCGGCTACTTCTCCCTTTGTGTCTGTTGTCTCTTCTTGGTTGGTGCATCGCTATGATCGGTATGCCCGAAACTGAAGGTTCTGTGGTGCAAAAACTAAGTGCGATTAAAATGCGTTAATTTTTTTAATCGCGTTAATTTTCTGTAATTAATTAATCGCAATTAATCAGTTAAAGTCCCAGCCTTAACCACTTAGACCTAGGGCTGCACGATATGGACCAAATTTCATATCTCGATATGTATGCCAAATATTTCCATACACATTTCATATTCAATATTTTAAGTCAGTGAAAACTAAGCATTATTCAAAAGACAGCATAATAATAAGTCAGTATCACTCTTGATTTTAATGCTATTGGGTTCCCATTTCCCACACTTGTTATTTTGATATGCTAAGTGTAGCAAAAGGCAACGATATGGGCAACGATATAGGCCATATGGGCGATATGGAAGATATATTTCCCAGGGCAATATATTGCGATATCGGTGCATTTCCAAAGATCCACAGAGAAACCCTAACCAATGTTTGTTTGTTTTTACCAGATACATTTAATTCCTAAATATAAATATCATAGCTAGAGGCCAGACACATTTTAGAGGTTTTGAAATATCAAACATATAATTTTCGGAATGTCTGTCTGAGTGAGTGTCTGTCTGTCTGTCTGAGTGTCTGTCTGTCACAGCGTTTCTCCTCAGTGGCTGGAGCAATTGATCTGAAATCGCATCACCATTAGCATATGAACACACATGACATAACTGTGAAGCCCGTTTGTCACTTTCACAAATCATATGCTGTATATTAGCATTTTTATGGTGTAACTACTATCTATTCTGCATCTAGCATGAGGCATATCTATTCTGCATCTAGCATGGGGCAACATGTTTAACCAGCTCTGTGTGTGTGCGTGTGCGTGTGTGTGTGTGTGTGTGTGTGTGTGTGTGTGTGTGTGTGTGTGTGTGTGTGTGTGTGTGTGTGTGTGTGGGGGGGGGGGGGGGGGGTGGGTGGGCGGGGGGGGGGGGGGGTGTTGGCTGGCCCTCTTTCAGATGTTGTCATGTAGATCGGTACACAGTAGGGGTGTAACGATACATTTTAATAGCGATTCGATACATATCACGATACATGGTTGACGATACGATACATGGACGATATTGGTTCATTCATGGTGATACGATACGATTCGATTCAATGATTTAAAATCGATATAGTAACTATTTAGCAAAGAAATTAAATCTGTGTGAAAGGTGTGGATAGTGCAGGTGTTTAAGGGAAACATGTATTATTATGGATATAGATAAGTAAACACTGTGATCTGCCAAATATATGGACATTTTATGTTGACAAACCTGCACCTTGATATGAACCCAGAGATTACACACATTTATCGATAGACCAGTGTAGCTATATGGAATGGAAAAGTATTTAAACCCCTCCTTTTATTTATTTTTTCTTAAAATGCTAAATATAATGCACAAGTAGGTAGTATCGATACAATCGATTCTTTGCACTGCCGATTCGATACGATACAAAATAAAACGATACGATTCGATTTTAGCTGTTTTTATTTCGATATACTTCGATTTTTCAAGTTAAAAACGATATTTCGATACAGTTACTATATTGTTACACCCCTAGTACACAGTATCTCTGTAGCCTTTAAACGAAACGGGTATTTCTTACATTGATGCTCCTACATATTGTACACAGTATCTCTGTAGCCTTTAAACGAAACAGGTATTTCTTACATTGATACTCCTACATATTATCATGCAAGCACCAGAAAGTTACTTTCCATCCCTCATATACTGTGTGCACAGTGCACACCCCATAACCCACACACTGCACATCATTTCGGAGCTCATATCTTTGAACGGGTAAGGACTAGTTGGATAATAAAGGTGACTGAGACCAAAAGTTATCACCAGTTATCTTTTCATGTTCTGTTATTTCTTTTAAACGTATTTCCCCTTTCTGCTCTACCATCAAAACAGGAATTGTACGAATGGAACTTCTGGACAACCTGGTGGTCTCCAACGAAGAACCTCGGGAGGCTGGTGATATGGACCGCTTTGACCCCAAAATCATCCCTCTGCAGAACAACAGCTATCTGGGTCAGATTCATTCTGTTGGTTTGCAGCAAGGCTTCAAAAACACAAGCTATTACCTTATTCACACCACTGCCATCTTAGATCACATGACCACATAGGGTGGCAGCCTGCATTACAAACCATTGTAAACAATGGAGCGATGGTCCCAAAATATGAGTTCTGTTCAATCAATTTCTTTTGACCAAATCGACAAATGGGCAGATGACAACATCAGCATCCCCAAAAGGATTCAAAAGAAGGGTACATCCACGATATTCGGTAGTTAGGTTGCAATGTTACTCTGTACAAAGACTTGCTACAGTATCTGTGCAGACTAGTGCTTGATCTGCCATCATATTAACTTACTGTATCATGATTTTTGCATATTGTAACAGCAAATAATGAATATGATGGCAGGACCATCGCTCCATTGTTTACAATGGTTTGTAATGCAGGCTGCCACCTGTGGTCATGTGCTCCAAGATGGCCACGGTGTGAATAAGGTCAATAGTGGGGCGAGATTTGGGGCATCAGGCGATGGCAGCCAGTTGCCACCCCCTATTGTTCACATTTACCCTCAAATTCAGTTATTTCATTCATATTGTACCCAACTCATTTATCAACCACTTTCAAAGTGGCATCCCCATTTTTGGAATTATTATAGGCGAACATCTTCAAACATTTTCTCTTTTCGCCCCCAAACAAATGTGCGAAAATAGTGGATCTACAGGCTCTCAACGCGTCACCAAGCGACGCGTTGAGAGCTCGTAGATCCACTATTTTAGCTATTTCAGAAATTAGGCTAAAGTGGTAAGTTCTAGTAACCAATTTTTCTGCCACGTACCCCCTATTTCTTTCTGAAATTGCGCCTCTGACACAAGCCAATCTTTGTCAGGTGCAGCCACTGCTTACAACTTCGAAACTTCCATCTTTTATATGCCTGTTTTACACGTAGTTGCAAGCGGATATCCTGCACAGAAAATAGATGATCAACAAGCTCACAATGCGTCATATGACATGTTGTGAGCTTGTAGATCAGCAATTCTTGGTACGCGACGTCCGTGCCCAACTAAATATAACTCAAGCTTTTTTGCTTCCCTTTTTACCCAGGATTCTCCACTGACTCTGGGATGGCTCTCGTTAGGAAGGGGGAGCTCACCATAGTCTCAGGAGCTCCGCGTGGAGGATACAGCGGCCAGGTGACCTTTCTGAAGACGGACCCTCTGGCTGAGAGAAGCCTGTCAGTGGAGCTGGTTCTGTCTGGTCCCGGGCTGGCCTCCTCCTTTGGATACGACATAGCGGTGGTGGATCTCAATGGAGACGGGTAGGAGGCTTCTCACTATGATGTGAAGAAATGTTTCAACCCATTAAGGCCTGATAGCCGATTCTCACAAATTTCTTCCAAATCCTTCTAGGTTTTTGAAAAACGTATGTTTCTATGATTAGTGCTACTTTTTCATGTCAAGGACCCCCACACTTATATGTAGCCTAGCCGCAAATTGCAACACTAGATTTTTTATAATCGGATGAATCTAGGGTTGCAATAGCCTACCTCCCATAGGCATCCAATGCATCAAAACAGTTTTTTGCTATCTGATTGTATTAAACGACTTCAAACTCACCAATATTGTGGCTCTATGTAAAGCTTGGAATTTACTCTTTCTATCTGCAAAGTGTTTGTTTCAGAAAAATCCACAGTAGACATGTTATGAGTTACTTTCTATCCAAGAAATTTGGTTCAGGTGATAATTTTTTCTAAGTCCTGGAGTTTGGAAGCGCTCGTGGAAAATCCCTCAACGGTCCTGTGACCACCTGGTTCTAAATGTCACATTATGCAGGAGGCAGCGGGACATGGCGTTATAGAAGAAAAGCGCTTCCGAAGTTCAACACTTAGAAAATAAACCATGTCTGCTCGGATTTCTTGACAGAAAATAAATCATAACAATTATACGGTGGATTTTTCAGAAACAAACACTTTGCAGATAGCAAGAGTAAATTCCAAGCTTTCCATAGAGCCGCAATATTGGTGAGTTTGACGTCGTTTAATACAATCAGATAGCAAAATAACGTTTTCATGCATTGGCTGCCTATGGGAGGTATTGCAACCCTAGATTCATCCGATTATAAAAAATCTAGTGTTGCAATTTGCGGCTATATGTAGCCTATTTCGCCACGGACCCCCCATCTCAAAATATGTTATTCCAGAGACCCCCAGATTTGAGTTGCAAAAGTTTGCTTTGCTTAAAGATTTGCACAGATTTTCTAAAAATAACAGATCTACAAGCTCATAGCGCCGCACTATGAGCTTGTATATCTGCTATTTTTAAGTATAAAATAATGGTTAAAGTGACACAGATGCTTTCCAGGTCTGAATGGGTTCATAATTCCTGAAAAATGATGGGTTTGCAAATTTGTACTGGGTTTGATTCTCACTTTAATGGTGATGCGAACGTTTACTTTTAACACCATTGCCTGGCGAGGTCCAGACAGAAATGTCACCCCTTGTGGAATCTTATTTGGTTGCTGGGTAGCAGGGATTACCTCTCTAGGTGAGTCTTCAGTGTCCTTGGATATGTGACGTTTAGTCACAGACTTATTGTGTGATCATCAACCAGTAAGTTACCTCTACCTTCTTCATGGTTTTACCTGTAATGCCAAGATCCATGGAGGTGAACTACAGTACATCCTGGTGAACAGTATGGTTGTTGTTGCTCTGTGCTTCCCCCTGCAGGTGGGAGGACCTGGCTGTGGGAGCGCCTGAGTTCTTCGTCAAAGAGGGTGAGGTTGGAGGGGCCGTCTACGTCTATATCAACAACAAAGGGAAGGACTGGGACCGGCTCAGTCCCATCCAGATCACTGGACATAAAGACTCCATGTTTGGCCATGCAGTGGAAAACATAGGAGATGCCAACCAAGATGGCTACCAAGGTTGTTGGCTTTCTGTATATATCATGATATGCGTTCACAACTGTCCAGTTAAATCAGTGGCTCTCAAAGTGGGTTCTAGTACACCAAGTGTGAAATGAGCGGTGCTATTTATGAGTTAATTTCTCATAATTTCAGTCTTTCTATGTGTGTGTAAGTAGAAAGTGTGGCTTGTCATGGGAGTTTGAATATGGATCTCTCTTCTTAACAGATATTGCAGTGGGAGCGCCTTATGAGGGTTCTGGTCGAGTATACCTCTATTATGGCTCTTCTGGTGGCATCAATAAAAAGCCAGCTCAGGTGAGGATGATGTATCAGGATGGTCTGGTGAGGAAGGTTGACCACTTTGAATCCCCAAACTGTCTCGGAAAATGGGGCTGAGATCGTGATACCCTCAGATCTACCAATAACACCCACCAGGCATATATTTAAGTGTATGACAATGATAATAATGGTGTATAATGTGAATATTTAGCATTACTATGTATCCTTTTTTGATACTCTTCACTGTTCTAACATTGACCTTTTTAACGCTTCCTATCCCCCGCGAATTATATAGGCTATGGCCACTGTATGAATATGGCCCCATAGGAGGTCCTCAGAGTTACTACAGGGGGTCCTCCAAATCTTTGAGTGATATATATTTTTTTATATTAACCACTTGAACACTAGTGTCCATATTCTGAGACATTTAGCCAAAAATAGAAGATCTACAAGCTCACAACACCTCACCTAAGTGCTTTGGTGTGTTGGGGGGAAAAGCAGACTAAGTACATTATGAAAGGTCAAGTTTACTAAGTATTGATGGTTCAAGTGGTTAAATATCTGAAAACAATAATTGACATGAATCCAACATAAGCTGATAATTTTACTGTCAAACAATGAAACTATGAATCTATGAACAGGCTGTGGGGGTCCCTGCTTCATCTATTTCTCAACTAAGGGGTCCTTGGCCTGAAAATGTTTAAGACCCCTAAATATTTAGCTACAGACCTCCAGTGAAGACTTTGTTGTCATCATGTGTGTTGTGTTGTGTTGTGTTGTGCTGTAGGTCCTCTCCCCAGGTTCTACTGGAGTAACTCTATTTGGATATTCTCTGTCTGGGAACCTGGACGTGGATGACAATCACTACCCAGATCTGGCTGTCGGCTCGCTCTCAGATTCTGTCTTTGTTTACAGGTAATTCTACCCTGGTTGAATTACTTCACTGTCCAATTGTTGATATTATCAGTTTTTGGGTCTAATTTTTCTTCTTGTTTCACTGTATTCTCATCATATACAGTATAGTAAACATCATGCTCTGCACATTGTGCACAATATGAATCTCCAATTATCAAGATAATTCAAGAGAATAGAAATTATAAATCCTGTTTTAGGCATTAAGATTTTCTGAAGTCTGCATGTTGGTATTGTATTTAATCTACATTTCCCCAAAGCATTGGTCATCATTAGATATACATTTCACTTAACTGTCAGCAATGATGACGTTGCAAAGGCCTTTCTTTTCATATACTCTACCTGACATTTATTAGCAGTTTTAATACGAAAAAAGGTTGTGAATTGTGTCTGTAGCAAGCTCATTGAGCCCCTATCAAAAGGGGAACATGGAGGACACAATAATAGTCCAGAAAGTATAAATTCCTTTCAGCATGGATGTTACTTGAGGCAAAAACACCTAAAAACCTTCTTTCTCTTCGTGCAGGGCACGGCCAGTGGTCAGTGTCACCACTGACCTGACCATAACTCCAAGTCAAGTCGACATCAGTAAGGATCACTGCGATAAACACAGATGGTGAGATGTGCCTCAACATAACAAATCAGCAATGTGTATGGTTTCGTTTTTTGTAAGCCACAAAAAATAATCTACTAAAAGAGAAAGTCAGATTTAGGAAAATGTTTGTTCAATCCTGGCTCACAGCCACAGGAAGACCACTGGTAGAAAAATAATCCATCCATACACGTAGCTTTCCCGGGCCAGGTTTAGACACCTAGCTAGAACGAGACAACCGTCAGGTGAAAGCTATAACCTTGTTTATTAATCCTGCATTATATTTTGGTGTGCATTTTAAAGTCATTTCACAGCACGGGCATGCTTTGCCTACACCGCACATCCAGCATCCTTCAATCCCAAACTGAGTAAGTTCTTTGCTACGCTTTATAAACTTGTCTATTAAAATCCTTTCCAGTCCACAAGACTTCATTATCTTAACACAGGCATGTACTGTACGTTAATAGCAGTATTAGCAGCAATGAGTTATTTTTCCTCTCTAGCTCTCAACTTTACCTTTGAGTCGGATGCTGAGAGGAGGAAACAGAGACTTCCTCCTAGGGTGGACATCACCAGCCCGTCCAGAGGACTTGTAGATCTACCAGGGCAGGGCAAAGGAAACTGTACAGAGATCAATCTCAGACTCCAGGTAGGCTAGTACTCACTCATAGATGTATATCTGTGTCATGGTCCCTTACCATAGCGCCACCAGGGGGTGCCAGGGCATCCATGAGAAAAAATGAAAATAGTCATGCAAAAATGTATTTCTATTCTATAAACATTTAAATTATTGTCCAAGTTTTCAAAACATTTCAAAATAAGCAAAAATGGCAGATGTACAAGCTCACAACGTGTCACATCGGTTATGAGCAACTGTTTGACTATTGACTGGAGACGGAGTCGGGGGAGATAGATGGGTTATTGCCCTAATGAGCATAATAACAATGTCCTGACAATCAAAATATGCCAGCATCAAATTTATGTTGATATGGCACACAGACTATCTAGATTAGAAAATAGAAACATGGCACACAAATCAAATCAGGCACACCATAAACATATTGTATATACAACATACACTGGCTTCCCGACATGTGCACGAAGTGAGCAAATCTAATCTAACAGTCTTGTAAAAGTCTTGACATGATTATTATCAGTTAATTCCATTCCTTTCGAATACTTTCTGTGCTGACCCTGCTGTAGAGAGAGATCCAGGACAGACTACACAGTATCCCTGTGTCCGTCTCTGTGTCCTTGTTGAGTTCCAGTCACACCAGCGGGCAGACCGGTGACCTGCCCCACATCACCCCTGTCCTCAACCACTACCAGCTGAATAAGAACATCTCTGAGGTATCTGTGTCTGTGTGCATGTTTTTAGTTTGGGACACATGGATTAGTTATGTTTGAGGTGTGTGTGTGTGTGTGTGTGTGTGTGTGTGTGTGTGTGTGTGTGTGTGTGTGTGTGTGTGTGTGTGTGTGTGTGTGTGTGTGTGTGTGTGTGTGTGTGTGTGTGTGTGTGTGTGTGTGTGTGTGTGTGTGTGTGTGTGCAAACATGTGCATGCATTACAAGTACTGTTCCAATGTATTTACTGGTTTCATTTTCAGATAGTGTTCATAAACAAAGGCTGCGGCAGCGACAACATCTGCCAGAGCAACTTGGAGCTGCAGTACAAGTTCTGCTCCAGACAAACACAACACGAGCAAGATGTCTTCAGCTCGTTGCACAGGTCAGATGAAAAACTGCCTTGACGCATATAAATAATCATGTCTACTTATTTTTTTTCCCCGTTTAGACCTGACCTAATGCAGATTCTAAAAACGCCTTCTAAAACCTCATAGGTTTTCTGAAAACCTTCAAATTCCTATTCAAAAAATGTAAAATAAGTTAAGTTGCTAGGCCTATATATATGTACTGTATGTATAGCAGCAACTAGTGACACACAGGTGGCTCCCAGATTGAAAGGTATAACAACCTATAGGTTACACCAGGTCTAAATCGGTTAATAATGTGTTATTTGTATTATTTGCAGTGATGTTATTGTATGGCACTTTTGCCAACGTTAAGAAATTATGTTTTTTCTTAGCCTGGCTTCAGACATACTGTATGTCTTTCCTACGGTATAAATACTGTATAGTATACTAACAACACACTGTATACTGGCAAAGTAAAGATCACCTCATGTCTACACAGTACAATTCTCTGTTTGTTTAACCACTTCTTAAACCATTAAAATGTTTTACTTCAATTGACCGGACCTTGTTTAGCCTCTGCACCGAATCTCTTTCCCGCATTGTATCCGCTATTTCCAAAAAACAAACAAACATTTGCCTATTATGACGTGCCCAAAATTGTCATGCTACGGTTCCTGTAGTCAACTCTGAGAGTGTAAAAACGGTCAACTAACCCTGAGGATGTGACTGTGTGCAGTGAGGATGGCATGGCTGTCATTTCCCCCTCTGACGAGGACATTGCCTTGGAGATCACTGTGACCAACAGAGAGGGAGATGACGCTCACCAGAGCCACTCTGTCATCTCACTGCCCGACTCACTGCTATATTCTTCCTTTATCTACAATAAGGCATCTGTAAGTAATCAGTCCTTTATTTATTACTAGTCCTGTGCCTGCGGGTGTGCGATGAGGAATTGAATGTAAGAAGTAATGTTGGAGAATCCAGACCGGTGCCTGTTGGGCAGAATAGTCACCCATCAATGTCCAGTTGTGCAATATACCTATCCGTCTGTCTGACTGGCACTCTTTTTTTTTAATGTTTTTTATCCCACGGTTTTGCAACCCATTTTTCTCACCCGGTGACTACCTAACCTGTAGTCCTGGTTTCCGCTCTCCCCCTGCCGCGCCAGGGGACATTGGGGAGCACCCGGCTGGCTAGGGGGAGGTAGTATAGAAACCAGGACTACTGCATGTTTTTGTGTGGGGGCCTAGTGACTTGTCAGTCACTACAGTGTCAGATGACGGACGGCGGACAGACATTCTGTAAATTAATAGTTAGATAATACTTAGTAAACGGCTGTTATACTGTATGTGATACAACAAATGTAGCTCAAAAGTGCTAGTTACGAATTGGACCCCAAAAAAACAACAACATAAAAACAAGTCAAACCAAATCATATGAAACCAGCCAAAGCAATTCAGATATGTCACAGAACAAATATAATAAAAATGAAAATACAATAAACTGGGGGCTAACGAATAAAGTCAGACGTTTTCAACGGCAATGTTTAAAAACATCTAGCCTACTGTGTCTGCCTCTCGAATGTCTTCAGGCAGGACTTTCCATATTTTATGAGCAGAATTTATATAAAAGCAGCAGCACTCACCATTTTCTTCTGGGCGCCCTTGGGCGTATTGAGAAAGCCTGCCGTATTGAGGATCTCATCTGTAACAGAATACAGATTGGCTTTTTCAATGTCATGGTGGTTTCACCAGGAGTGCACGCCTCTGGAGCCCTACCTACCCTGCTGGCCTGGGATCAAACCACCCTGAAGCCTGATTTGTATACTTCATTGTCCACCGTTGTCGCACACTGTACAGTACATCTACAAGATCACACTGTGTCGCATGAGCTTGTAGATCAGGTATTTTCAGAGTGTGACACCATTGTACGACCTATAAATGAAGTTTATGCTTTCTCTCTCTCAGTGGGCCCACAGCAGGGACGTGCAGAGAATGTTAGAGAGGCAGGGGCTGACATTTTTCTAAAAGGGCCTTTTGGTGAAAATATTGAAAATAGCAGACCTCCAAGCTCACAGTTGTGAGCTTGTAGGTCGGCTATTTTCGGTGCTTGATACCACACTGAACTAAGCATAATTAAGTCAATACTGGAGATGTTACATTTGACAGCATGGATTTCTACACAGAGAGGGCAATTCTTTCAACATAAGATACTGCATTCAAGTTCAGGACAGTTTGGACAAGGCAATTCTCTTCAGGTATGGCATGGAAAGAGGGCATTTGCATTTCTTTCATGTGTGTACGTACTGTGCCAACAGGAAACAGACATTAGATGTACAGCTAACGACAAGGGAACATTAGTAGACTGTGAACTGGGAAACCCATTCAAAAGGAACGCTGAAGTGAGTATTTTTATTTTAACAGTATTGTGTGTGTGCGTGTCTGTGTAAGCATCTTTGGCACTAATATGCATTATTGATTATTTGCTTCCTTTTAGGTGACTTTTTATGTGATACTATCAACAACCCGCATCTCACTGAGTACAACTCACGTCAATGTTACCCTAAAACTTGAAACGTAAGTACTGTAGGCACTGTATAACTACTGATAAAAGCTGAAACCCAAACATGTTGTTGACCCGGGGGTTTGCAATTCTAATGAAGTCAAATGTTCATGTGATGCAGGACAAGTGTACAGAGTATACAACCAGTCGAGGCATTTGCTAAAGTCGTATTTGAGCTACAACTCCAAGTATTTGGGTAAGTATCTATAAAACACCTTGATGACCTTGAAAGTCTGGCAACACGTGTAACTTTAATCCAATATATAACTGTTCAATGAGGGGATTGGCCTACAGTAAATACATTAATGCAGAACTTTATGCAAATCACCTTTGAGTCAGAAGAAGCAACCTAGCTGACAATCCAATCACAGGGACAAATCAAAGTAAAACACACTTGTTCCGTCAGCATTTTGTTTTACTGACCGACTTGTGCAGTCCTTTTTTTTTTTCCTTTTGTTTCTTTTATTCTTGTGTTATTACTATATATGTGCCTTATTTTAACTTGTTTGTGTATACTTTTGTCCATTGTACAGCACTTTGTAACTTTGTTTTGAAAGGTGCTTTATACATAAAATGTACTTACTTACTTACTTACTTACTTACTCTCCAATGCCTGCCTGCATGGGCAGAGAATAGATTAGATAGAATCCATAAAATGAGTACAAATTTCGGACAAGCTATAAAAAAGGTAATTGTTTATCCCCCAAAATTATGAAGGCTAATCTGACCTTTGGGGTAGTGTGTAAAATGTATTTACTCTAGGGCAGTATAGGCCTACTGCTCTGTATTTTCCAGGGAAGGTATTGTACACAAATAACAATGTGAAAGTAATATTCCAGGACCCTAAAACCTATGATCTGTAATGTCATGGCTTTAACACAAGCATGTAGTGTAATCTGTACAAAGTTCATAAACACAAGTGTGTGTGTGTGTGTGTGTGTGTGTGTGTGTGTGTGTGTGTGTGTGTGTGTGTGTGTGTGTGTGTGTGTGTGCGTGCGTGCGTGCGTGCGTGCGTGCGTGCGTGCGTGCGTGCGTGCGTGCGTGCGTGCGTGCGTGCGTGCGTGCGTGCGTGCGTGCGTGCGTGCGTGCGTGCGTGCGTGCGTGCGTGCGTGCGTGCGCGCGCGTGCGTGTGTGTGTGTGTGTCAGGCTTGCTTCACCCTCTCAGGTGTCTTTTGGAGGGGACATCGTGGGTGAGAGTGCCATAAAGACAGAGGAGGAGATTGGAACCCTGGTGCAGTATGAATTCAGGGTGAGACGGCATCTGGAGGAAACCATGTCAGTGCATTCCAATAGTTTAGAACAGGGGTCTTCAACGTTTTCAGGCCAAGGACCACTTAAATGTCAGTCTACTGGCTTATCAATAAAGGCATAAAAGCCAAATAAAACAGATCTAAAAAAAAAAAAAAATCACAACCCTGGATTTTTCCATATGTAGTTGTTAACATAATACTAAAAAGGGGGAGATCGCAAATTGAGTCACATCACCACAGGGACCTTCAAGGGTTCCTTGATGGGGTTCAAAATGTAACCTTGGTATGTAACTCTGAGAGTGTACAAATGGAACCTTATAGGTATGTACCTCTGATAGTGTACAAATGGAACCTTATACTGTAGTTATGTACCTCTGATAGTGTACAAATGGAACCTTATAGGTATGTACCTCTGATAGTGTACAAATGGAACCTTATAGGTATGTACCTCTGAGAGTGTACAAATGGAACCAAATGGACATGGCAATGGCATTTGTACACTCCTAGAGTTATGGGGGTCCTTGAAATTAAAAGGTTTCAGAATGTTTTAGAAGATTATTCAATGCTGCCTCTTCACACTTTCCTACCAGATAACAAACTTGGGCCGGCCGCTGAAATCTTTTGCCAATGCGTCCCTCAACATCCTCTGGCCCAAGGAGACGTCCACAGGGAAGTGGCTGCTCTACCTGCTCCAGACCAGCAGTAAGGGAATCCAGCCCGTCTCCTGCTCACCTGGGAAAGAAATCAACCCGTTGAAAGACCTAAAGGTGCTAAGCTCTCATTTGACTTGAAAATTGAATTGGAGCTTTGCTCTTACAACTCTAATTGGAGCTGCTTTAACTATTGAAAAATAGCAGATCTACAAGCTCAAGCTTGTAGATCTGCTATTTTTGAAAAATAAAAAATAAAAAGTAATATATCTCTTTAAAAGCAACATTTGTAACTCAAATATTTGCCTCTGGTGGTCCCTGGAACAACATATTTTGAGATGGGGGGTCCGCGGCCAAATACATGTAATTTTGGGGGTCCTTGACATGAAAAAGTTAAATTGAGAACCACTGATTTAGAAGAAGGATTTAGAAGGATTTATTCAAAGACTTGTTGTGCACACTTTTTTCAAAAATAGCAGATCTACAAGCTCGCAGCGCGGCACTTGGTGCCGCGCTGTGAGCTTGTATATCTGCTATTTTTTTAATAGTTAAAGCATAAAATAATTGTTAAAGTGCTTCAAATCTAAAGTGAAACTGATTTGCGTTCAAGCCTAAAATGGCTTAAAGCTGTGTAACCGTTAACCATTATTATTATTATTTTCTATCAAGGGATGGCATAACACATTGAGGAGAAAGCGTGAAGCGGAACTTGAAGCCTTCTCCTCTGATGGTATCCCATTTCTTCCCAAAAAAAGGACATACAAAATCTTGGTGAGTGCCTTTTGTTATTGCATACTGCCATTAGTTTATAATTAAAGTATTATAAACTGCAAGTTCATGAACGCACACACACACACACACACACACACGCGCGCTCGCGCGCACACACACGGATAATGGAAGAGCTTGCAGTGAGTGAATGTTTCAATTATGATTTTCTCTCCCAGACATGCTCAGATGAGGTGAAATGTGTGGAGATACGTTGCCCTCTGCAGGGCCTGGACAGCACTGCAGTTGTATATCTCCACTCTCGTCTCTGGAACAGCACACTGGCAGAGGTGCTTTAAACTTCTTCTTTTTAACACTGGACTCCCAATATTCCCTTGAATGTTCCTTGCTTTTTACTTTGTCTCAATTCACCAGTGACCCCATTTCATACTTGTCCCTGTAGCCTAATTGAAGACCTGAAATGTCATTGGCAAGATCTTAAAGGAGTAGTTCACCCCCCAAAATACTTTTTTTCTATTGATTACTCACGTCATTTTAATAATATTTTTTTGTAGTTGACGCATTAGACAAAAAATGGATTACAGTAAATTTACCCCCATTGATTGTGGATATCCGGAATCAATTGGAGTACATTTATTGTAATGTCTGTCTTGTGTTAGGAGTGCGACAAATAGCAAAAAATATTATTGAATAAGTCCATGGCGTGAGTAATCAATAGGAAAAAAAAACATTTTGGGGGTGAACTACTCCTTTAAGATCTTGCCAATGATAATTGCTAACATGACTATTTTGACCTTGAGGCTCACTTTGTTGCTTTTGTCCATCTATATTCTATATTGACTGTCCATTATTATAAAAGATGTTGCATTGAATGGTTAAAGACACATTAAAGTGTATTCCAAGAGGGACAGTAGTGTAGGCACCCGTGACTGTCAGCTGTAAACATAATAACACAAGAGTTTCTTTCCTGGACAGGACTACAGTTCACTGAACTATCTGGACATCGTTGTGGATGCCAGCCTCAGCCTCACTGACTCCCCACCCAATATAGGACTGAAAGCACAGAAACCAGTAACCCAGGTAAGGCACAGACAGGTTATGATCACACAAGGTTTTGTTTATGCTCTTGTTTTGGCCAATCAGGGAGAACGGTCGTTATACATTCATAGACCATTCACATGTCTTTCTATTTCTAAAGATTTATAATTAATAATTGATCATTTATGTAACATTATACACACACAGGGACGTGCAGAGAATGTTAGAGGCGCAGGGGCTGAAATTTCTAAAAGGGCCTTTTGGTGAAAATATTGAAAATAGCAGACCTCCAAGCTCACAACGCATCACACTGTGACGCGTTGTGAGCTTGGAGGTGGGCTATTTTCGGTGCTTGATACCACACAGAACTAATCATAATCAAGTCAATACTTGAGATGAGGCGTAACGGCATGGACTTCTACACAGAGAGGGCAATTCTTTCAACATAAGACACTGCATTCAAGTTCAGGAGTTTGGACAATTCTCTTGAATGCTGCCTTCAGGTAACTGCATTCATGGTCTGGTGAGGGCACTTTTTACAGACGGATAAAAGGGTTAGAGGTTAAAGCCCACTTTGATGTCTATGTGTTAGGGCATTAACGAAAAAGTCGACACGACGACTCAGTCGACTTCATTACACAAGTCGACTGCCAACAGAGAATGTTGAAAGTCGAAGTTGAAAAAAAAAATACTTTCTATTGTGAAAATAGCAGATCTACATGCTCACAACGCCTCGCGATGTGAGGCGTTGTGAGCATGTAGATGGGCTATTTTCACAATTTCTGCCTCTATTTACTTGACAATTTGGACAATGTTTAATTTCCATTTTAGAGGTGTTAAAAAGTCCTTAAATTATCACTTTAGAAATATGCAGATACCCTCTTTACACTTAAACTTTAGGTTGGTTTGTTTACAGTTGAGTGAGAAAACAATGTTGCACATTAAGCTAATCATCTGGGGACCCCCCAAAATAATTGGGGGGTTGTGTGTGATGTGATGACTTCATCAAACGATAAAGTCGACTTCAACTCAACTTTTTACTGAGTCGAGTCGACTTGCAAAAATTACGGGTCGTTAATGCCCTACTACAGTATGTGTGCCACATGCCTGGCTGGTTCTGACTACAGCTCCACCCCACATTATAACTGGTGTGTTTCTAGGTGAGGCTGACTGTGTTCCCTGAAAAGAAGGATGAATACTTCACCAAGGTGGCCTGGTGGATCATCTTCCTCACCGTCATCACATCGCTCCTGCTGCTGGTCGCAATCGGCTTCCTGCTTTGGAAGGTATCACAACCTTTTCAGAGATTCCATGCAGTTTCAGCACAATTATTAGTGTATTTTGGATTCATGTCAATTTGTGTTTTCAGATATTTAACCACTTGAACCGCCACTTGAACGTTACTACTGCGAGGCGTTGTGAGCTTGTAGATCAGCTATTTTTGGCTAAAGTTCTCTAGGCTAGGGTACAAGTGGTTAATATAAAAAAAGAAGAAAAAATGTTATATCACTCAAAGATTTGGAGGATCCCTGTAGTAACTCTGAGGACCCCCTAGGGGTCCTGGACCCCCTGTTGAAGACCCTTGGTCTGGACACTATGTACAGTATCTCGACACATGCATTTGAATGTCTGACTTGTGAACGATACTGTGACGTCTGATTTCTGTCCAATGTTCTTCTCAGTGTGGCTGCATCAACTGCCCCGGACATGCCAAGAAGGGGGATGAAAATGTAAACACACAGGCGCCATAAGGCCTGACCAGAAATGTCATTGGACATACAGTATCTGGTGGCACATTGGGCTGGGGAGAATGCCAAGCATGGTTAATGTCATGCCATAGGTTAGTACAGTGTTTCTCAACCTTTTTTCTGCATGGGCACACTTTTCATGTCCCAAGAATCCATGGGCAAACCAACATAATACGGGGGTGTAAATATATCGTCACTGCCGGGAAGAAATCTTGTATCTCCAAGTTTCAAATGTGTACGTTTCTTCGCTGAGTAAAGCCCTGCTTCATCATACAAGGCTGTCGCACAACAGTAGTGAAAACAGCAGATCTACAAGCACACAACGCCTCGCACCGCGAGGCGTTGTGCGCTTGTAGATCGGCTGTTTTCACTAGTTTAAATCATTTTTAAAATGATAAATACAATACTGGCTTTCAAGCAGTTTCAAGGGGCACACTTGACCCTTCTCAGGGGCACACCAAAGGTCCCCACGCACAGTGGTTGAGAAACACTGGGTTAGTACAGAGCCCAGGAGTGCCACAAGTTAGTATTTTGTGGCCACGAGTTAGTATCTTTTCTCTCTCTCTCTCAATGGCCACTCCAGGGCACTGTTCAAAAGCTGCATGGGTTTGAATGCAGCTTTTGAACTGTTGAACATTTGCCTTTGCTTTTCCCCTTGAATTTAGTTTTGTGTACTTTATGTTTTCATTGTTTTCTCTGTGGTGTTGGGGTGGGCGCATACAATGTAGGCACTGCCAGCCACATAGGTATGGATGCCTTGCAGCATCGCCGGTTCGATTCCAGATCCGGACGACCTTTGCCGCATGTCTCTCCCCCCATTTCCTGTCAGTCTACTCTGCCCTACAAAGGCAGAGTGCAGTAACTACGTTTTTGGACACACCGACTTATTTGTGTCGCCCAAAGGCCAAATTAGCTCAAGAACAGATGTACATTCAGTGTAATATCACTTATATGCCTTTATCTCATTTGGCTGATCAGCTGTAACAATTTTAACCCCATTTTTTTGTTAAATTCTTGTACTGCCCTATCAATAAAGGCATAAAAGCCCAAAAACAAATCTTAAAAAAATAAGAAATAAAATGATTTGCTGAACCACCTTTGTTTTTAATGTAGAAGAAAGTCTGATGATTTAATACCAAAAACTGTTACAACTTCCAAACAAAATTGTGCTATTCATTACCATAATGGAATGTGCTTATAGTGGGATTGGATCAAAGTGATTTCTCAGTAGGATACACAGTCAGTTCAAAGTAACATTTGCAATTCAAAGTTTCTCTTTGTCCTGGATCAGATCTGTTGGCTGTTGGATTCTCACCCAGTGGTTGAGAAACACTTCTACTAAAAGACGATAACAGCTTGACTTATGCTCTGTCCAGGGCAGGAATTTCAGGGAGGCCATGAAGGCCATGGCCATCGTTGCCCCTCAGTTTGGCCTTGTGCCCCTCAAACCAATGGCTTGACCTGAGGATACAGTGGCACTGTGGCCTTAATGCCCCAGCCCAGCTGACTGTACTACTGTCTCCTCCGTCTCTGTCAATATTTAGACACCAATGTCTCTTTCTTGTCATGTAGACACCAGTGTCTTGTTGAGTCCCCATTTGTAAACCAATCCAGTATCTTTGATTTGTGCAGGGCTGAGCATGGATCAGTGTAACTACCAATTTACTCCTTCCTTATCCTTAAATTCAATCAATTATTTCAATGGACTAAAATCTTGTTTTATTTGATGGCCCTCCTGCCCTGGCATTTGGCCTTTGTGCCCTCAAAAAATGGACATAATCAAAGGCCAAGTGGCCTTGTTGCCCCTAAAATGACGAAATTCCAGGCCTGACTCCGTCATACGACAATGTCGGGTGTCAGCCAAACATACCCGATCTACAAGAAAACAACACACTGCTGATGCAATGAGTTGTGAGCTTGTAGCTCATCTATTCTCAGTGCATGACTAATACAATCGTTCAGTTTGTTTGCAATGTCATTGTCACAAGCAACTACAATGTTGCTGCGTTTACTTTTAGTATTCTTTTCCTTGACCAAGTGCAATGTTGACCAATGTTTCTTTTCTTTTTTTTTGCTGTCTTTTGTGGAAGAGTGACATTAGAATTGATACCTCATACATTCATGATTATTTTTAACAGACTTAAAAAGTTTCATTCCAAATGTTACCATCCATCATTTCAAAATATTTGGCATCGACCATGTCTGATTGGTTCCCGGCTCAGCTATCATAAGCAATTAAAACACATACAAATTTCAATTTCAGACATTCATTTTTGTAGCTAATAACAAACATGGAAATATGCACAGTGATTTAGAATGAAACTTTCCACCAGCTATTCTACTTTGGACAAGACATGTATACAGTGAGTAGATGTGTTTACAGACCTAAGAATGCTCATTCAACAACAAAATGTCCTCGCATCACATTTATACGTTGTATTCTCCATTGGTTTGTTTCTTGCTCACGCGAACCTCTTGACTGTAGAACTCCTTGTCAGTCTCTTTTCCAACAATGTGGGTTCTTTCCTTCAGAGGTTTTTCTTTTCCATGACATTCCTTTAGTCCTTAGCGTTATTCTCCAGACAAGTCATTAAAAACACAAATGGAAAATGCTCCATGAAGCTCTCTCATTCTTGCTCTATACTCGCATCATTCAAGCCCTCCTACCACTACACAGCATCCATGAGCTCAGCCAACCAAATAAAATAAATACGTAGAAAAGTTGAAGTTACAGAATGAACAGTTACAAAAAAACACCCCGAACATTGTTCACACAAGAACAAAGACGAATGATACAAAACCATCAAAACACTTCTCAGCAACCCTGCGCACACACACACACACACACACACACACACACACACACACACACACACACACACACAGTTGACTAACAATCCCTCGTATAGAAAAGAAACTCGCAAACATGCATACACACACACACACACACACACACACACACACACACACACACACACACACACACACACACACACACACACACACACACACACACACACACACACGACTAACAATCCCTGGTATAGAATTATTCCAAATACCAGTGGAATACACATATAGCTGGTTATGTGGCCCAATATTATAACTAGTTTTCACGTGATTGAGTTAATAACATTCAAAAGGCATGAACAAATACATTATCCTTCCAATTCCATTTTTTTCTCAAACAGAAACAGTTTTAAAGACTAACCAGCAGAGAGACACTTCAGGGCTGGGTTTGGTCACGCACTCCATTCAGAGGATAAGAACACTTTCGTCAAACCTTGCCTTTAAAAAATAAATATTAAAATATCACAGAAATATAAATAAATTAAACAGCTTCGTCAATATACATGGATCAGTCAGTTGTCCTACACATGGACAGTCCAAGAGAGGGCATCCTTTATGTACATTCCAAATAAAGGGCCGCCCCCACAAAGCACGATAACTAAATTATAACGATAATTCATGTGAGCATATAGCATCCACACCGATGTTGTCTTTGTATTTGGTGTTCGCTCTCACCCTGCCATATGGGGCGCGTTCGAAAATGCTCACTCAGCGCACTGGTGTGCCCTCTTGTCGTTTGTTTATCCAGTGCGCCGCGCCCCCGGGTGTGCCGAGTGCACACACTGACCGACCCTTCTCAGAAGTTGGGGTTTGGCGGTGTGGTGCATCAGTGCGGTGTTTTGATTGGTTGATTTTCATGGCGGTGAATGCACCATTTTCGGCTTGATTGGTCCTTTGGGCTTTATTGTTACACACGAATCAACGTGTAAACTAACAGCAGGTATAGGCCAATGTTATGAATTAAATTAGCAGCGTTACCTTAGCAACTGCTGCTTTTCAGAAAGTTTCTTTCTTTCAGGGTTCAGACTGAAAAGGCGCACCGCTGCTCCTTAAATGGTGCACTCTACTACGTCACCGCCCACTGCACTCACGAAACTGAGCACACACCCGGTGCGCATTTCCGAACGCACCCCTAGTTAGAGTGATCTTTTTAAACAATATATTTATGACGTAGTTATGGTGCTTAGTGTGGACGGCATAAGGCTTCCACGTGGTCTCAGAGGTCTCAGTCGGTGACCCTATGAACCAAACAGGGCTGCATCATGACACCAACACAAAACTATTTGTCGTGAATATTGTGATTGAAACATAAGATTGCAATGCATGTTTTAATATCACTTGTGTATGGGGAGGGAGGTGGGCATGCTGTTCTGTGTCCTGGTGCTGTGATGAATCTCACCTACAAAACAATCCATGCTTCGTCAGTGGAAATCCTTATATAAAAAAAACTCATTCCTTGTCCCTTCCCTTTAAGACTGCAACTATCCATTATTTTATCAGTGATTCTTCTATCGATTACATTTTTTGATTAATAATCGAATAAACCGATTACTCTGATTAACCACTTAAGCACTATTTTATACTTTGTTGTTCAACGCTGTTGAAAAAAAGTGAATAGATCCACAAGCTCACAACACGTGACCAGCGAACTCGCTCACAACTCGCTTGGCATTTATTTACTTTGAAAAAACTAAATGTAAAGATTCCCCCCCAAATTCGAATATTTATTCAAATCAATATTTTTTTCTAATCGATTAAATCAATTTTTGTTTGATTAACTGTTGCAACCCTACTTCCCTTTTCACATTGTGTGAACTCTATACTGTATAAAAGAAAGAAACTATGCTCGCGTGTATTGCATTTCACATTCCAATCACTATGTAGAAAACTAATGCAATGTGAATTTGATCAATGTGGTCAAAGCAGACTGTTGCTTGGGGCTGCATTTTACTCTGTCACCAATGACAATGAACACATGATAATTGTCTCCTTGGTGTTCAAACACTTTCAAACGTGAAATGAATCTTCAATTATTCCTCCTCCTGAGCATTAGATATTACATTTCAATTAATTATTATTATTATTTTACAATCATTTAATTGAATGGATGGCAGTATTATCATCCCCTCTAGCTTATAAGGGAGGTAAAAATATAGGCCTACTGATATGCAGGGAACAATCCTATTTGAATATTTTTGCGCAGTGAGTGAGCTGGTTGTCTTCAATTATTGCTAACCCATAAAAACTTGAATTTTCTTGTCAATATGTCGACTTTCATCTGCTGGTGTGACCAAATAGACTTCTTTTTAGAAATCATGTGCTTAAGTTATACCAAACAAGACCCAGATCCCCCCTCTACTCGACCTCTCATCAGAGGCGTCACAAGGGGTAGGAAAGTGGGACTGAGCTACTAGGGCCCAAGGTGGAGGGGCCCTAGTAACTTTAGCTATTGAAAAATAGCAGATATACAAGCTCACAGCGCGGCACCGAGTGCCGCGCTGCAAGCTTGTAGATCTGCTATTTTTTAAAAGTCGTGAAAATGTGTGCAAATCTTTGAATATGTATTTTTTAAGCGAACATTTGTAACTCAAATTTTTGCTTCCGGGGTAGTCCCTGGAACTAAATATTTTGAGATGGGGGTCCGTGGCCAAATTCATATCATTTTGGGGGTCCTTCACACGAAAGATTTTGAGCATCACTGACATGGAAACATGGGTTTCTTGCACACATTTTCACAATTTTTCAAAAATAGCAGATCTACAAGCTTGCGCGCTGTGAGCTTGTATATCTGCTATTTTTCAATAGTTAACATTCATGGGGGGCCCACAGTGAATCCTTGTACCCAGGGCCCAGAATTTGGTGTGACGCCCCTGCCTCTCATCACCTTCAATCAACTCTTCTCAACTCCAGGTTGCAGTAAGCAGCTATCTCCACACGGGGGCAGCAATGACCATGACGGACGAAGGCAACAGCATGGGAAGCAGGGACAACGATGCCAGGCGGCTGCTGGACGATTTCGCTCGTCCGTGTCCATTGTTCCTGTTCCACTTGGAGCCGTTTCTTTCTCTGACGCGAGGGGGCTTGCCGGGGTTGGCAGCTGGTGTTCTTGGGGGTTTGCTCTGCGGCGGGGAGTAGGGCCCGTAGCCCGGCCAGTCATCGTTGTACCTCTCACCTTGGTCTAGGCCCCCCGAGCCACTCCCTTCCTCACCTGGAAGGAGAAGAGAGGAAAATAGGTCTAAGACTGAGTTGTGTACACAAGTCAGACACAAATGTTTCTTTGTACATTGTCACTGCCAACAAGAATGAGGGTCAACAAAGATCGAGAAACTAGAGAAAAGAAGAAAATATTAAAGTGTTACTTAATTAAATGGGGGTTTGGGGTGAGAATGTGTGAACACAGCGAGATATGAGAGTGCCCAAGAAGAGAGACAGACCACGGGAAGGAATCTCGGTCATAAAAGTTCTTTTTTAACATTAGAATGTTGTGTGTACGAGTGTGTGATGACATTATTTCCTGCAGCAAAATGTATCCACCCGTTTCACCGGGAATTTACTGTAGAATTACAATATGTGTGGGACACGACACATCCGGGTATTCACCCGCACCGTGTAGAGAACAGCTGACATACAAGCTCACGTCGCCCACCTTCTGCACAATGCACGATGGGACACTGGGGTTGCGGTTATTATCAAAACCTCCACCGGCTGTCAGTCTGTCTGTCTGTCTGTCAGTCACGTCACGTCACATCAAACCTTTCCCCTACTCATATCTCCACCACCGTTGCCCCGACTTTGCACACACACCCCTTTGACTGTCAAACCACAACCTCCACCCCTCATTTCTCACATGCCCCTCTTCTAGCGCCACCATGAGGTCGCCGACCTGACAGTCGCTTATCTCCCGATTAGGGAGTCTTACTGGTAGTTATGTGTGTGTACGTGCACATTTACGTGCCAAGAGTCAAGTGGGGAAGAACCAACAACTAACTGCCTAACATTAGAATGTCATGTTTACGAGTGTGTGATGACATACTGTACATCCTGCTGCAAAATGTATAGGTAAAATGCGTAAAAGTCAGAGGGAAAGAAACAACAAACTGACTGTCTATGAAGTCGGTGTCCTGGCCGGCCTGCGCGTGTCTCAGCTTGTTGGTGACCACCCTCAGCTCCATGATGAGCTGCCTGGTCCGCACGTCCGGCCGGGCGATGTCCACCTCCACCTCCGGGTTGTTGATCTGACTCACCAGCCCGTCGCCCGTCACGTCGGGGAGGTACCTGGAAAGACACACACACACAGCCGTAAGTAAAGCTGGTTGCACACTGCTGTGATTTTTTGGCGATTTAATGATGCTCTATCTCTCTGACTCAGATAAACGGTGCACACAAACGAATGCAAAATGTACAAACTGAATTATTAATGCGGTCCTGGTGTTTTCTTTTTCACACTAACGCGCCCACGCAAGCGTCCTCAAACACCTCCATGTGCAATGCTGTTAGTTACCCAAGTGCTCTCTCTCTCGCTCCCTCCCTCCTATAAGCGCGCGCACGTGGGTGTGTGGGTCAAATAAACCCTGTTGTTCTCCACCTGTTTATGTCCTTGCACCTTTGCACCTCCTTCACCCCAATGCACCCGACCCCTAATATCCCCTCTTACACGCACACAAACACACACACACGAGCGAGCACGCGCCGCGCACACACAAACCTCCCACGCGTCTGGCCGTTCCAGCAGCGCTCCTCGTTGGTGATGTCGGCCGCCATCTTGTCGTCATTACAGATGGTGTGTGGGAGGGACACCCAGAAGCCTCGCATCGGCCGCAGTCTCTCCTTCAGCTCCGTGACCTGGAGGACGGAGGCGGGAGATGGGATGGAGGAAGCATAAAACTGCAGTCGGTGACTCACGAAGGCTTATTAAAATCACTTGTTTGCAGTGTTTACGAGTGTACTGCATGTATGTTTGCGTTGGTGCCAAGGATGTATAAAGAATGGACTCTCTCTCTCTCCTCCACCCACCAGTCGATCCAGGTTAGTTCCGGCGGCCGTGGTGGGCTTCTCCTCCGGGCTGTAGGAGTGGAAGGGCCTCCGGTTGGCTCCAGGCTCTTTGGGGGAGCGTTTAGACCGCCCCGGAGCCGGCCGGGGGCTTCCGCAGCCTTGGAACACCTGGAGGGAACAACAATTAACAACAATAGTGTCAAAAATATTACAGCGGTTCCGGGATTCGTGCCCACCATTCGAGGAAACCGTGGCTCGAACCCGTTGCAGTGAATCTGGCTTCGACAAACATAATTGGCTGGTTAAGGAGTAGGGATGGAGCTCGAAACTCTATAACAGATGTATTGAGTACCCGGTATCAATAAGCTTTGGGCTTATATAGCTTGTTATTGAGCATAGCTGCCCAAGACGTCATGTTGAAACAATCAAGACAAGAGGCGATCAAGAAAGTACTATTCATAATATAAAGCCATTTAACACGTATTGCACACGAATGAATGATTGTTTTAATGATATTTAATGATAGTATTTGTTACATTTGTCAATTGTCATCTTCATACAGTAGATGGTGGTCAGCCACAAACCCACGGTCACAGCAACTGGCCAATAGAAAAAGATACCAGTTCTGTTCAGAATTTGTCGGCCCACATCTTTCCACTAAATATTAGAAAACACCCAATAGTGGGCTCAATAAAAGCCTGGCTCAATAAGCAGGATCGATAAAGTGCTCATTATCAATAAAAATGAATGTGCTCCATCACTTTACTGCTTTAGCGACTCCTGCAGGTTAGTTGGGGTGCCTGTCCAGCAGGGAGCAGAAACAGGAAGAACTACATGTTCCTGAACTGTTTGGGATGTTTGGGGAGTTCAGATGATTGAAACCCCACATGGAAAAGTGATTATTTTTGCCATGGATTTTGTTACGTATTCCACATGAAATTCAATAGCTCTCTCTCTCTCTCTCTCGGTCGTCCTCAGACGAGCTTCCATCGGAGTCTCCAATCTTTCCGGTTCTCCATACACCCGGCCAGCTCCAAAGAGCTTTCAGCTCCGGCATCCTTCTTCAGGACGTCCACATACGTTAACGTGGAACGTCCTCGCGATCGATGCCCGCGCGTTGGTTGCCACATGACCAGCCTGCTGGCCGGGAGCTCCCGATGTCTGTGGCAGTGGCCGGCCAGCTTCATCCTCCTAGCTGCTACCTTCTTGCTGAGCCTCGCAGTTGCCTGTACAGGTCCTTGTTGGTAATGTGGATGTTCTGGTCCACATTCAGAACAGCTCGTAGCATTCTGGTGTAGCACCCTTCCAGGGATTTATTTTCTGCAGGGCGGGTGTCAGGGTCCAGCTTTCGCAGCCATACAGCTAATTCAAGACATTATTATAGCACATTATAGCTATTTATGAGTTAATTTCATTAAGCGTCCCGCAAAGCTTGGCCAATGTGACCCTGGGATGTAGGCCAGATGTAGGCCACACTTCAGAGGCCAGACAACAAACTTTGAGCGATTTGTGCCAAGACGTAGGCCAGATGTTGGCCACACTTCAGAGCCGCTCAAAAATACTAACACGATATCTATATTTATTATAGTAAAATTAATAATAATTAATAATAATTAAGCATGCCTTCATTGTCTGTGCATTTCCCCATCCCTCCAACTTTTCTGTTCCCCATCCTCCTTCCTGCATCCACCTCTATCTCTCCCTCCCGTGACACCTCCATCCCCCCCCCCCCCCCTCTTCTGCATTACATCTCTCACTCCATCTATTCATCCCTCCCTCTATCCTTGCCTTTGTAGAGATGGTGATGCTGTTCTCCTGCATGTGCATGATGGCCTCCGACACCTTGACAGAGATGGAGTCTGCAGCCAGCTCTATGTTGAAGGGCCCCTCCAGCTTCTCTGACACCTGGTATAACGCATCTGAGGGAGAGATGAGAGGAGAGATGAGAGGAGAGATGAGAGGAGAGATGAGAGGGGTGAGGAGAAGAGGTAGAGAGAGAGAGAGAGAGACATCTCTCTAGTTTGTTTGCAGTGCAGTAATAAAGTGTTAAATTCAAACAGAAATATTTAAAGGAGGTGATGCCATAGTTTTGTACTTTTTATGTTTTGGTATGTGTCTATGGAGTTAACGTTACTCTAATAGACCCCCAGGTGTGGTTATAACTGTATCTTTGGTTACTTCCTGAAAGCTGAAAGCCTCTGAGTCAAAAGGCCCAATTGAAATACACCGATATAATGACATGGTAAAATCATCCCCTCCCCTTTTCTACATCCAGCAACAGCTGTGTGGGTGTGAACAAGAGGGTGGTGTGGCCACATAAAAACATAATTTTAACTTTCTGTACGCTTTTTTGAAAAACATCTTTCTCCAAGAATAATCATACCTGATGATTATGTTGTAGGGGGGGAATCACAGCACAATGTCTATAAGATTTATGTCTTATACAGGATTCGAACCTGCGCAAGCTCAAAACATTTCTACCGCTGAGCTAAGCCGGAAAGCCTGTGTGCAGCGCATGGTAGGTGTTACGCTTTGAGCTTAATGACCTTCTGTCAACCAGTATAGTGGTCCTAAAGCGACCAAACAACCACAATTTCTCAATGCCATCTGCTTCAAATAAATGTATTGTCGGGGTCCAACTTGAAACTAGGGTTACAGCTTATCTCCTGTTTCTGTAGCGTGAGGCAGCTTGATGTACTGTACTTACACACCCTGGACATGACACTAGTATGTCACAGGGACCTACCCCCAATCCAACCCTTGAGGCTGAGTGCCAAGCAGGGAGGCACTGGGTCCTATTTTTCACAGTCTTTGGTATGACCAGGCCGGGGAATCGAACCCCATCCTCCCAGTCTCAGGGCAGACACTCTAACCACAAGGCCACTGAGCTGGAGCTGAGCTAGTTCCTGATTGTAGATTTAAATAAAGGAATTGTTCTGTCTGTGTATTGTCCTGAAATGAACTGAATTCTAGGCTAAATAATGTAGTGAAAGAATGAATCCTGACAGCTTATGAGAAAGAACTCACTGGAAAGAACAGAGATGAAGACAGAGAGAGTGAGAGAGAGAGAGAAAGAAAGAAAGAGGTGGAGAACAGAGAGAAAGAAAGAAATGGAGAGCAGGGTGGAGGGAGGGAGAGAGGGAGGGGGGGGAGGGAGGGAGGGAGGGAGGGTGGTTGGCTCATTGAAAATGGAGCCAGTGATGTATGCAGGGGCGTCACAAGGGGGGAGGGGGAGTGAGACTGAGTTACTAGGGCCCAAGGTGGAGGGGCCTGGAATAATTTTGTACTTTAGCTATTGAAAAATAGCAGATATACAAGCTCACAGCGCGGCACCGAGACGACCGAGTGCCGCGCTGTGAGCTTGTAGATCTGCTATTTTTTAAAAGTCGTGAAAATGTGTGAAAATCATTGAATATTTGAACATGCGAACATTTGTAAAAACTAAACTTTGCTTCTGGGGGGTCCCTGAAACTAAATATTTTGAGATGGGGGTCCGTGGCCAAATACATATCATTTTGGGGGTCCTTCACATGAAAATGTTTGAGCACCACTGACATAGAAACACTTTTTTTTCCTTTTTTTTAAGCAGATCTAAGAGCTCGCAGCGTGGCTGTGTGAGTTTGTATATCTGCTATTTTTCAATAGTTAAAGCACAAAATAACGCGTTCCCAGGCTAAATGGGTTAAACCCGCTCCCCCTATGAAGAACATTCATGGGGGGCCCCGCAGTGAATCCTTGTACCCAGGGCCCAGAATTTGGTGCGACACCCCTGCCAGTGATGCATGAGGATGGAGGAGGGAGTATTGTGGAGGCAGAGGGGACACGGAGGAAGGCAGAGCGGTTTGATGAAAGCGCAGAGCAAACGCAGGAAGACGGATCAATTGTAAAGGAGGAGGAGGGAGGCATGAATGTTTAATGAACGGCCAAATCATCGGGGGAAGGCAGGGCAGAAAGCAAATGGAGCACACAGGGAATATGGAAGAGACAGCACAGCAGCACCAAAGAGGATGCTAGATTCATGTGTGGCAGGCGGCAGGGCTCCAGACTAACTTTTCACCGCTGTCCCAGAACCGTCCTCAAATGTATTTATTAATGTCTTATTGTCATTTCTATTATTATTTTTAGTCCTTTAGAACACTGGTTCCCAAACACTGGGTCGGGACGAAATTGTGGGTCACGGACACATTTCTATGGATCACGAGTAAATGTCAAGACAAGAAATCCATAAAATGTATTTTTTTACAAAAAAACAAATATATAAATCTAAGACATTCCATGAATTAGAAAACTAATATTTAAGAAGTAGTGAAAATAGACGATCTACAAGCTCATAACGCGGCGTGAAGTGTCACGTTGTGAACTTGTAGATCAGCTATTTTCATTGGTTTGTTTACCAGGCAAACGTCTAATCTATTTTGGGTCCTGAGGTAAAAGGTGTGTGAACCAGCAGTGCTTTAGAAGTACGACATGCCTGCATGTTGTTTTGGTTGGAGGAAGAATTGAGAGACTTAACTGTAATGCCATTTTTGGAGCCAGTACCTCTCTCTCTCTCTGTCTGTCTCTCTCGTCCTTTACAGACGGAGTCACGGCACGGAACTCAGTGAAATCAATGCCAGCATGGATGACTGGCTTAGTGGCGTACCATCTTGTATTTGGGTTTTAGTGCAACAATATCACAGTAGTGTTCAGCTGAACATGTGTGAGACTCACTGAGGCTGTGATGTGTGCACTGTGCAGTTGGCAAAAGGATATAAATAAAATAACTCTTTGTCCTGTCTGCTTCCCAGGGGAAATACATTTTCTTCCCAAATACATATTTTTATATCTCCTGGATGCCAGACGACATTACTCTCAGGCAAATTACCCACACCACCTGTTCTCTGCCCCCGGGTAAATAAAACGATACGACAACACGTCGTAATCATTTCACAATCACATCAGTCTTTTATTCGAAGAATAATGACATGGCTTCATCGCCTCGTTATAATCGTGCTCAGTGTGCATGCTCTCATAACACAAACAGCAATTTAAATGTATGCGAATTAATCACACTCACGCTCCCGGTGAGTACGTACCTTGAAGCTGCGTGGTTAAAACCCAAATCCCTGAGCTTGCCCAAAAGGATATTATAAATGGTGCATTTATAATATCGCACTTTTATCCAAGGTGCTTTACATAGATTGTGCATTACATTCACCCATTCACAGCACACACATTCATACAGCGATGGCAGAGGAAACCATGCAAGGCACCAACCTGCTCACCGGGAGCAACTAGGGATTCAGATTCTTGCTCAAGGACTCTTCGACATTAACTCAAGGGGAGCCTGGATTCGAACTGGGAACCCTACGGGAACCCTTTATGCTCTAATGACGTTAGAGCATATGTTTCTCTACCGCTGAGCTCAAGGACAGTTTCATTTTAGGAAAACTCAGCACATGAACAACTACAGCAACAGTGTGCCATAGTAGCCTAGCACCGCTAAACAATCCACCCATGTTAAAACAAGGCAGGATACTATACTGCAGTTAGTTCGCTGCATTAGTATATAGTCTGGCTACGCCAGGCTAGTGCCATATAGGGTCTGCGGTCTGATCACTTACCAATGAAGTTGTTCCATTCGGTGTCGAGGTCCGCCTGATTGGCTAGGCAGCCCTTCATGACGTTGAGGCAGAGGCCGTGGCAGGGTCGCAGGGTGGCCATGCCCCGGCACAGCGGGCAGTACCACTGTCTCATCAGTGCACGCACACACTCTGAGCCTGCACTCAACTGGAGAAACAGCAGCATGAGCAGAGTAATGTGTGAAATAATGAACAGATGACTAAACTGCAATTAACATCTTAATCAATGTCTAACGTCTGTTTTAGCAGTCTTTTTGGTGACACTGTGACCTCTGGTAGCTACGTATAAGGCTGTCACAATTATTACATAATCGTCTAATCGTGATTATTTGACATTATCGCAATTATTTTGTCATAATCTTCATAATCGTGAATGTTGAAAAATGTCAGAAATAGTGGAAATAGCAGATCTACAAGCTCACAACGCGTCGCGATGCGACGCGTTGTGAGCGTGTAGATCGGCTATTTCCACTATCAATGTTATTTTTTAAGTAGTAAGTTGTCAAATATGTCAGTAATGTAACCTAAATATATTTAGGTTATGTGTCATATCTACCATATGCAACTTCAAAGCCTAAAAGCCAAACAGAAATGTAATTATCAACGACAAATACACAATTAAATCGTTAATCGCCAATTATTTGAGTGACAATTAATCGTCATGTAAAATGTCATATCGTGACAGCCCTAGCTACGTATGTTGCCTGTCAGAACAGCAAATCCCAAAATTCAATTTGAAACAAAAACAACAAAAAAAGAATGCTGCAGGGCCCCACCGCTGAGGTTATTTTGCAAACCAAGTATCAGAGTCAGACATTCAAAATAATATACAAGTGAAATATTATAGCAAGAAATTGCTTTTGTTTAATTGAAACATTTAAGTCGTTATGTTTTTACCAATGCCAATTACAATGGTTCTGGCAAACAATAACTGAGGCCTAATGGTGTTTTGAAGAGCCAGTAAAGAGCAATCAATCAATGAATCAATTATTTAGATGGTGCAAGTGGTTCCCAAACTTTTTAGCTCGAGACCCAAAAGAGAAATTAGACGTTTGCCCGGGACCCAAACTAGTGAAAACAGCAGATCTACAAGCAGGCATTGACACTAAGGCTTGCCCACCTGCCCCCGGCAGGTAAATAAAACCTTGGGGCAGGTGAAGTTGGCTTTCAGGTTTGCCCGACCGGGCAAGTGCTAATTTGAGAGGGGACGCAACTGTCTATAAACACAACAAGAGAGATCTGTCTAAACGCCTAAATGGCCAGAGCGCTCTGTCTTCTGGTCTGAAATGTAAAATAAGAGCACCGTTTACCTAGAGTGCTGTGCTGTTTTTACTGTTGCTACACTTAAAAATATAAAATAAGTGTGAAACCATAGACATATTCAATCATAGCTATGTAGGTATTTGGGATTTGGAGGTATTGAGGTATGACATTTTATCGCACAGCCCCAGAAAGTAAAGAAATAAGTGTAGCTGTAATTAAAATCTTGCCCTATCAATTATAACGGATTAAATTTGCTTTTCGAGCAAGTGGGCATGACCTTTGGGCAAGTAGAACATGACCTGTACTTGCCCGACGGGGAAGTGCCTCTGAGGCCTTAATGTCAATCCCTGTACAAGCTCATGAGTCACAGTATTTTCACATTTTGTGAAATAGTTGGAATTATTAAAATATTTGAACACAAATGTTCTGTTATGGGGTCCCTGTCCGTTCGGGGTCCTTGACATGAAAAGGCTTGAGAACTACTGCTTTACAGAGACCCAACATTCCCTTGTGAGCAAGCACTTGGCAGCAAAGAAGATCATATGGATGCTAGATCTCGGCATCCACATGGGAACAGCTTGGCTCCAGTGTGGCCAGGCTGTGGCGTCTGTCGTCTATACGTGTGACTCTATATTTAGGTTTCAGTCCGATCCAAGCGCCTTTGACTCGGGCCGCCGGCGTGGTTGTCTGGTCACACTAGGCTGCAATGCCAGCCGGACAGCATGTCGCGGGTTCGAATCCTGTTCCCAACGACCTTCACTGCGGGAGCGCTTCGCTGTTTCGACACCCAACCCCAACCCTTACCCTAACCTCCATGGGGTGAGTCGCTAACCCTCCCGACGCTCCTTTGTCGAAATGACGGTCGTTCGAAAGAGCGAGATTTCCCCCGTTGCTGCGTGTCCCTCCTCATCTCTCTCCCCATCTCCTGTCAGTCTACTGTCCTATCAATAAAGGCATAAAAACCTCCAAAGAAATCTTTAGAAGAGATTAGGCTATTATCTCTTCTGCCTTCCCTTTCTTTAATGCCTTGCTAGCCACAAAAGAAGATATATTTCTTTGTATTATCAAGGAGGAAGATGCAACAATACGATTAACAATCTCCCCCTTTTGGTTGTCACTCGCCCATCATGGTGGCATCCCCCTATAACCAGCTCAGCCAAACATCCGTTATAGACCACTCTTGGAGCAACTTACTTTTGTCGCTTTGTTCACAATGTCTCGACCAGTGGCTAAGGCTTGAGACAACGCCCTGGCCGCAATAAACGCCCTGGACACCTGCATACGAATAAAACAAAGACAAGAACAAAGATGTTCAAACATGACAAAACAATCATCTGATCAAAAGAGCATAGGGCGCAAATCAACCAAAGGAAGAATTGCCAGCAATGAACTGCCAAACAGAAACAGTTTTCAGTAGTTCGCACAACATCAATGGCAGGGGGTCATTACATGAGGTCGATTTTTTTGTAGACGATAGTTTTTACTATTGATTCGGCCCTTTTGACACACGGAGACGCGGTTTCGTGACCCTAACCGATACTTTTCGGAATTCGGCTCTGAAAGTGCATTCCTGCGGTTTTGCATCGTTTTCGCACCGGTGTAATATAGGAAATCGGCCGCGAGGGAGAGTGCGATGATGTCATAGCACCCCCTCCCTGCTGCATAACAGTGCAGTCTGTCAGACTAACCGAAAATGTATTATTATTATTATTTGTGTTGTTGTAGGCCTAATTAAAACCCAGAAAATAGCCTAAACTGAACACATAGTGATCTATTAGCCCAAACCTCATTTGAAAAATGTCAGGAGTATATGAAAGCCTTTTAAAAATTTCTATAGCCTATTGGCTATAAAACATTTATTGGTTTATAGACAAAATAATCAATTACAACTGCCAGCAGAAGGTCAGATCAATAATTACGCATGAGTCGCACCTGCGCTGGCCTGACGGAGTTGCAACAGCTCTCCTCTCCGCAAAGTTAAATTAAACCATTAGGCTATGGATTGGTATTCAATTCTAAGCAAACTAATGATTAATGACTATTTTGCGTTCCCCTTTTTCAACTTCTCACCAAAAAATACTGGATTAATTCTTCATGCACCGGCACCGCATCACATCACAGAAGCAGCGAGCGGACTTCAGGTAATGAGTGAGTTATTGTAATATGCTGAGTCTTGCTGACAGACAGACAGACAGACAGACAGACAGACAGACAGACAGACAGACAGACAGACAGACAGACAGAATAAACAGTCCAGTGTCAGTCCACTGTTAGACTGAAATAAATCATGTCCATTATGAGCTTGCAGATCGGCTATTTCGCTTTTTTTCTCCAGTGCGTCCAGCCTCCTCTTAAGGCACGCATGTTGCTTTCATCATCATCATACCATTTAAATATTAAAACAGCGAAATTAAACAAATGTATTTGCTAATCAACATCAGACTCAGTAGCCTAAACTTGACATTTGTTTAAGACTGAGAGAGAGAAAGTAGGCAATTTACTTAAAGCCATAACAATTTATTCCGTTAGTTTATTTTGCACATAACAGACTGTCAGTGTGTATGGCGTCAGTTAGTTTTTTTTGCGACGGCTCATCATCCCCCATGCGCCGCGTCCCAGTGCACCAGTGCGTCAGTTCAGGTATGGCAGCATGACTGTTGTCTGGTCTTACACGTGTAAGGCACGCATGCAAGACAGTCATGTTGCCAATACTTAGCAACAGGCATGATGAATTTATTTTAAGAAGTACATTTTATTATTTTCCCTTGTAATCAAGGTATGGTAGACTACCATACCCATATGTGCCTCTGTAGGCTACTCCGTTCGACGCTGCCTCGCAGCATGTTGCGTTATAGGTCTACTTCTGTGTTGCAGATAGAAGACAGAACTCACTTTATATAGCCCATCCCCGTAGATAATGTCCAGAAATATGCTCCATAGGCTATAAATGTTCCGACCTTCATCTTCCAGGTGACTTTTGTTGGTGTTTCACTTCACCTCGCTAAAAACCTCCTTTTGCGGGACTCATTGAATATGCGAACAGACGATAATAATATGGATTTGGGAGCATAGCCTAATTACAAAGCATGTCTCATTAAAAACAATATATATTTTATAGTTGAAGGGTAAATACACAGTATAGGCCTATGTAGGCTGGGAACATGACACATTTTGCTTGAATTCATGCGTTGTCAACTTGTCGTATAAACACAGAAAAACGAACCAACAACCAGGTGTAAACGCGACGTTTTTTGGGTACTAAACCCAAAACGAGACCGGCAGCGTTTCCAATCGTCCTGGTATAAAGACCCCCTAATGTAAAGAAGACACATGCACTGGCTTCAACTGGTATTCAACTGGATTTTATTTCAGTTACCCCCCATACCTTAAACGCCAGACATTCTACTCAGGTTTACTTTATTGTTGATTTGGTTAGTAATGAAATTGGTACACGTGCCTTTTCTTTCAAAGCTCCCTCAGATTGGAATCATTATTTTTACTTGGAAGTTGTATGTTCCTGTTATCGGTAAACTCACTGTTTTGAACATAACATTTTTCTCAGTGTGTGATATTATAGGATTTAATGCTGATTTAATGCTGTGATGTTTGTCAAGGTTCATAATGTTATTGTATGTGTGTTGTTTTTGTTCTGTCCATGTATTTTGTCTTGTCTATTCTGTATACATGTACCAATTGTAACATGTATTTATTTTGGGGCCCCCCTCTAAAACGAGATAGCACGTCTCGAGTTCTTTTTTTTCTTTTTTTTTTAACAATATGTTTATTTTTGTTTTTCATTTTTTAAAGAGACATACAAAACAACATAATATACAGGACAATAATATGCTACATACAGACGAAACAAGCAAAAAAGAAAATACAACAACATACAGAAAAGAAAAAAAAACTGACACTAACACAACACATAAGAGTATTACATAATTATTATACAAAGGGCACATATACTATTTACACTATTTACACCCAGAGTCCTATGCCGTAAGGCCGGACAAATGACTGCAGAGGAAATGCAGCTACCCCACACCCATGGTTCCTCCATTAAATAGGGTTTTAGCCTAATAAAGAAACTTGAATCATCAGACGTTCACACACCTGTACGCGAAGCTTCCGGGGGACGTCTCCAAAAGGCAGCAGCTGTTCCGCATGTTTGTTGACGCACTCGAGGTAGTCCTCGCTGAACTGGTACTGAGGGTTGACTAGAGAGAAGACCCGCTCCACTAGTCTGGACCAGAACTCTGACAGAACCTCGGCCAGGCTGACGCTGCCCCCTGTGGATAGACGGCAGTACAAAAGAACAAGGTGAATTAAACGCGTTCTTCCTTCTGAATGGGGTCGCATAACACGATGCAATTCTTAGCACATAGATAAATAATTACAAAGGTTCATTACTGATGAATGCTGAAACCTTGACATGTGGCATAGGACCAGTGGTTCTCAACCTTTTCAGGCTGCGACCCCCAAAATAATCATATTGCTGGCCTAGTGGTCAAGGCGCATACCACATACTTGGCTATGATGCCTGCTGGCATCGCCGGTTCGATTCCCGATCCGAAAGACTTTTGCCACATGTCATTCCCCATCTCTCTCCCCATTTCCTGTCAGTCTACTATCCTATCAAATAAATGCATAAAATGCCCAAAAACAAATCTTTAAAAAAAAAGCTAATCATCTGGGGACCCCCCAAAATAATTTGGGGATCCCCCTGGGGTCCCAACCCACAGGTTGAGAACCACTGGCATAGATCACCAAGACCAAATCAGGTCTGAGATACAAGTGAAATTTGGATGATTGTAGAATCAAAGAATTAACTTGAGGACATGTTCTTTTCAATAGGCCTACAAGCAGACATTAAAAAGTGTTTTCATTTTACATTCATTGTGACATTTAATTATGAGCCAATTCAATTATGTTTCGAATAAAGGCTGTGGGGCTGTTCAATTATCGGGGCAGTTTATATGATAATATGAGGATTCAACTGGTAACCAGATCCTCAGTTGGTACCTCTCCATTCTGAAGTTTACAGTGTGGGCTCCAATTAGCCTACACATGCTGTTTGGCAGACAGTAACAGGCTGACTAGCAGTAACAGCCTTTGACTAAGCTCGCCAGCAAGCGGCTGTCGTGCCAAGACAACGCAATCCAGAACTGAAATAGAAACAACCTGGCATCCCATGGCTTTCCAATTCTCTGTCTTTCCAAGGTGTTCCAATACTCCTCCGTGGCTAGGGCTGTCACGATATGACATTTTACATAACGATTAATTGTCACTTAAATAATTGGCGATTAACGATTTAATTGTGTTTTTGTCGTTGATAATTACATTTCTGTTTGGCTTTTAGGCTTTGAAGTTGTACATGGTAGATATGACACATAACCTAAATATACAAAGAAATGAATGACATATTTGACAACGTACTACTTAAAAAATAACTTTGATAGTGATGCGACGCGTTGTGAGCTTGTAGATCTGCTATTTCCACTATTTCGGAAATTTTTCAACATTCACGATTATGACGATTATGACAAAATAATTGCGATAATGTCAAATAATCACGATTAGACGATTATGTAATAATTGTGACAGCCCTATACGTGGCATTCTACTTGAAACTGCTGCTTCTTTGACAAAATTGGTAATTCCCACTAACTACCTCAAGAGGGATTAGAGCTCTAGCTATGACATACCTGGAATTAACAGTCTTTTCTAATTATTTTAAAAATAGAATAGAGCACTTCCCAGCTAGCACGGTCAGGACCTAGACCAATCAGTGACGTCTCGATTGGGGCCACATCGCAGCCCATATGGGGATGATCTTGACGTCATTACCAGGACGTCATATGGACTTTGTTGTTTGACAGGATTTATGTTGGTTGAAATCAGGTGATATCATCCCCATAGATCATCCCCATATGGGCTGTGATCTGGCCCCAAACGAGACGTCACTGATTGGTCCAGGTCCAGACATGCTTGCTGGGTTAAGATGGTTTTTGCCATCAGGGTGATTAATTTGCTGTCAGCTAAAGGAAATTATGTTGAGTCCAAAATGGAAATCTCAACCAGCTGGGCTAAATTCAAATTATTATGGACTGTTCCAGAGTTTTCGCAAGTATTTGTCTCAGGTCGACCTATGATTACCTATTTCAAACATCTGTGAGGGGCCCCGAATACAATTAAACACTCACCCTAACCAAACTCCTTCTCTTATAATAGCCTTCCACTTTGCACTTCTGATTCAGTTTGTGATACACAATGCAATGTGGTGTAAAACATGTGTGGACTACAGCATCAGGCATGCTGGACACAAACATTAACCCATTCAGAACGGGTACACATTATTGTGTATCATTATTTTATGCTTTAACTATTGAAAAATAGCAGATATACAAGCTCACAGCGCGGCACCGAGTGCCGCGCTGCAAGCTTGTAGATCTGCTATTTTTGAAAAATTGTGAAAATTAGAATTTTGACCCGATTCTATAAGTGTCTTTTGAATCCTTCTAAGATTTTTTGAAAAACCTATGTTTCTATGTCAGCATTCTATGTCAGCAATCTGGCTAGCCATCGTCAAAGAAAAGGTCCTTTTCACTTAAATGGAGCTCAGTTAGTCTGTTCTTGAGAGACTGCTATGTCAGTGGTTCTCAAACTTTTTCATGTGAAGGACCCCAAAACTGATATTTATTTGGCCAAGGACCCCCAGGTCAAAATATTTAGTTCCAGGAACCACCCAGAAGCAAAATTTGAGTTACAAACGTTCGCTTTAAAAATACATATATTCAAAAATTAGCACAAATTTTCATGATTTTTTCAAAAATAGCAGATCTACAAGCTTGCAGCGCGGCACTCGGTGCCGTGCTGTCAGCTTGTATATCTGCTATTTTTCAATAGTTAAAGCAGTCAATACATGCCTGTCAATATGCCAACAGATTAACTAACCAGAATAGTACCGGCGTAGTTCCACAAACAGCTCCTGGAAGACGTGAGCGTTCTGTGTGAAGAGGCGTCCATAGGTCTTGGTAAACATCTGGTTCATAGACTTCTCTGACAGGTCAATGAGTTCCCGGAAGAATTCTGAAAGAGAGAAAAGACAGGCCGCACTGAGTCTGTATATACAATAGATATCCCACCCACTCCCCTCGCTTGCTTCGCCAACAGCATCCATGCCAAGTTTCTGCATTTCTGTTGTGTTGTTGACCCTAGCTCTGCTCAACAGCACAGGGGATGGTTACGTGATAAGGGATGGATTTGTACATCGGCTCTCTCTGTTTTAAGACTCCTGCAATCCCACACTCGCTCAGTGTTATTTGCTACTTTGGTATTTAATGAATCATCATCAGTTCCGTTACATAGGCGGATGGGGGAGGGAGGAAAATAGGATCGGATCAATACACAAAAGTATTCGAAGGAAGTAGAATCGGGGGTGGCATGATATTAATAAATGTGCCAAACATGGTCACACTGTAGTTTTTTTAAACACTGCATTTATGGTATGAACAAATAGTTCCACAGTAGTTTCTTGTTAGGACTTGAAGAAAATGGCTTTATTTGCAGTCACGGATTGGCATGTGTGAGTGAATGCTGCAAACCTCTCAGTCTCAGCACAACAGTAGCTGTGAACACTAGATAGCTACTGTATAACTTTAAATTCATATTTAAGGAATTCTGCAGATTTTCTCAACCACAGGGCTGATTTATGCTTCAGCAACAATGCCCCAAGTGATGTGTTTTTTGATGCAAAAAAAGCAACATATGGTATTTTCAACTGGCACAAAGTCTTACCTCATTTGCCTATTTTACTTTTACAAAGATTTAAGATTTTTCAAAAACAGCAGATATACAAGCTCATAGCGCAGCACCGAGGGCCACGCTATGAGCTTGTAAATCTGCTATTTTTGAAAAATCTTAAATCTTTGAATATATTTAAAGCAAACATATTAACTAAAATTTTTGCTTCTGGGGGTCCCTGGAACATATTTTGAGATGGGGTCCGCGGCCAAATACATATAATTCTGGGGGTTCTTGCCCGGCGGCACAATGGGGGCCGGGCCCCTTCACGCGGACCACCTTGCCCCTCCCCCGCGCATCAGTGAAACCGGTTTTACCCAGTTGCAAATACTCGAAAACAAAGGCGACTTGCTTGGAACATACTTTTGCATAATGGTCGCAACCTTAAGCTCACGGATGCCCCTTATCCATTGAGTCCCCATGTCGCCGGGTCTGTGTTCTTGACATGAAAACGTTTGGGAAACACTGACAGACACCACTGTAGGCTTGGCCTCAGGTCTTAATGGGTTTGCATGCTGCATGACACTCATCACAGTGGGGGCCTCACTTCACTCACCATCGAACTTGCGGTGTCTCTGTGTGAAGGTGGTCAGCAGGAACTGGCTGGTTTCCTCCATGGCTCTGAGGAAGTCTCTCTCGCTCTGCAGGGCCAGTGTCTCCTCCATCTGGCTGGAGCAGCACGTGTAGTCCTGGGGACACAGCCGCAGGTGCTCACCTGGAACAATGGGAAAGCAGTCAGGGAATTTATTATTAGACAGCCCCAACCACTACTATTACAGCCAATAGGAATAGGGATGGGACGATATGAACATTTCATGTCACGATTATTGTGACCAAAGAAATGGCGTTGGATTTACGATATTATCGCGATAATCAAAATATCCCCTGTACCTGTATTCCTTTTATGCCCGTACATGGAGATCCCTGATGTCATTAGTAAATGCCCATACCCTGTATATTGGCATTCCGACCGATATATATGGGCATATTGTCAATATGCCCATATATTGGCAATGTTGGTTGAAATAATATGATATTGGTTGGATCGGTGGTTCTGGACAACTGGATATTCATATATTTCTATATACAACTGTATAATCCGAACGACTCGGTGGCGGACACCGCACTCCCTCGAGTCCTTGTCAAAGCATGTGCCGAGTAGTTAAGTCGTCTGTCCCATACAGTATATGCACATGACCATATATGGGCATAGCGGTCGGATATGTGGCTCTGGGCAACTGGATCTATTCTCCATACATATATTATGGACATATCTGGTTTGTTTACGCTTATGTCTGAGTATAATCAGAGTATAACATGGCCATGGTCCTGACTCCTGCCTATATATGGGCGTATGGGGTTTGTTTATGTCTGAGTCACGTCAGAGGTCCGCCGGCCGTCCCTTGAGCTATTTTGATTAAACATGAGCATGTCATTTCCATGTACTGTAGTTGTACAGCACTGCTTTCACTCAATTACAAATTACATAGTTAAAAAAAGGACTGGAGATGTACAATTTCACGGTTCTGGATTTGACCATTTTGTAAAGGCTTCATACGTCTGACCAAATAGGCATCTCTCTCGCACATGCACACAACCACACCCACACCCACACCCACACCCACCACACACACACACACACACACACACACACACACACACACACACACACACACACACACACACACACACACACACACACACACACACACACACACACACACACAGCAGTTTTACACAATTAGATACCGGAAGTTCATTTTCATACCAATCTATTGCTGATAGACGTAATTCATAAAGACTGTCATTGCGACTATCAGCTCAAAACAGACGTATATTACAGTGAAAGTGGGCTTCTATCAGTTCTCTTATTCATCAACGTACGTGTGCCATTACTGCCAGGAAACCTTATCAAAGATAAAGAAGAAGTAATAGAAATGTGTAATTTCCCCCGCATGAATAATTCAGACACAATCTGTCTTTCTTTGTCAACTCAGGTTGGGCCTTTGATATGTCTGAGGTAATGAAATGACAACCAATAAAAGACAACAATCTGGCTTATAGGCAGGGGCGTCACAAGGGGGGTGGGGGGAAGTGGGGCTGAGTTACTAGGGCCCAAGGTGGAGGGTCCTTAGTTATATAGCAAAAATAGCAGATCTACAAGCTCACAGCGCGGCTTTTGAAAAGTCGTGAAAATGTGTCCAAATCTTTGAATATACTTTATGTATTGAACAAGACAAATTTTGCTTCTGGGGGTCCCTGGAACTACATATTTTGAGATGGGGGTCCGTGGCCAAATACATATCATTTTGGGGGTCCTTGACATGAAAAAGTTTGAGCACCACTGACAAAGGATTTGAAATATTCAGAGACTTTTCAAAAATAGCAGATCAACAAGCTCGCAGCGTGGCACTCGGTGCCACGCTGTGAGCTTGTATGTCTGCTATTTTTCAATAGTTAAAGGACAAAATGTGAGTGAATCCTTGTACCCAGGGCCCAGAATTTGGTGCGACACCCCTGCTTTTAGGAGAAGGTTTTGCCGGGGTAAAATCTTTCTTCAGCTCTAACCTAGTAAAATAGATTTCGTTTTTTAAAACACTGACTGAATTGTAATTGTAACTACTCACTCCACCCTCTGTTTTTTCCCCTTTCTCTCTCTGCCTCTTTTGTTCTCTGTGTGTGTCAAGCTATTAGCCCTCTCTCTCATCCATCCCTCCATTTCCATTTCTAAAAAACTCATCCCTCGTTCTCCACGACCATCTGCTCCCCCTCGCCCACGGGACAGTGAGCCAAGACTCAGAGATAACCCAACCCAACCACACACACACACACACACACACACACACACACACACACACACACACACACACACACACACACACACACACACACACACACACACACACACACAGGGGTGTCGCACCTAATTCTGGGCCCTGGGTACAACTAGGATTTACTGCGGGCCCCCCATGAATGGGGGGGGGGTTAACTCATTTAGACTGGGAACACATTGTTACGCATTATGTTGTGCTTTAACTATTGAAAGATAGCAGATATACAAGCTCACAGTGCGGCACTCGAGCTTGTAGATCTGCTATATATTATATATTTCAAATCCTTCTAAGGTTTTTTGAAAAACCTATGTTTCTATGTCAGTGGTGCTCAAACCTTTTCATGTGAAGGACCCCCAAAATCATATATATTTGGCCACGGACCCCCTTCTCAAAATATTTTGTTCCAGAGACCCCCCCCCCCCCCCCCCCCCACACACCAGAAGCAAAATTTGAGTTACAAATGTTCGCTTAAAAAATACATAATTATATTCAAAGATTCGCATACATTTTCACGTCTTTTCAAAAATAGCTGATCTACAAGCTCGGTGCCGCGCTGTGAGCTTGTATATCTGCTATTTTTTAATAGTTAAAGCATAAAAGAATTAAGGCCCCTACACCTTGGGCCCCAGTAACTCAGTCCCACTTCTCCCCCCCTTGTGACGCCCCTGCACACGATCAATCAATATTTAATTCTCTTAGTAACATACAGACCCAAATCCTTGTATATTATCATCACACACACAACAACACTGCATTGATCATTGGACTTTCACTAAAGACCTAGAATTGCTCAAGAATTCCACCTGCAATAAAGGCTTTTATACTGTAAATGCCCCTGGCTGTCCCTGTGTGTATCTGTGTGAATAGCACATGCAATCAATATTGCAATTATTTCACTGACTCTATAGAGTGCCAAGCCCTTTTATAAACCGTTATGCCTGTCTTGCCCTTTAGGGCATCTGATCTGATCTCAGTCTCTCTCCCTCCACCCCTCTCACGCACGCACGCAAACGCACGCACGCACACACGCACGCACGCACACACACACACACACACACACACACACACACACACACACACAAAAGTTCAACTTAGCATACAAGCATACAAATATGACATGCTTTAGTCCAAATATTTAATCCTATTTCCTAATTCAGAGTCAGACAATAATGTCCACTAAAGCAGTACGTAGCCTGTACTACACCAGACACCACCAGCTTCCAGCCAAAGACTAATTAGGGGCGAGGTTCTTTGTTGCGCCGGTGTTGACAATTTTCTCATCCCAGTTCAAACAAACTGAGCCTACAATCTGTTACATGCCTTGTTCTGTTCTGTTCTTTCATTTAATTAAACCCCACGGAATAATAGCCTTTTTTGCAACGGAGTTCCCTGTGCAGAACCAACGTGATCATGCCAGGATTCAAGCAGTTGTCCTTCCTTACCGGAGATCTGAGTGAGCGGAGCGGTGTTGGTGCTGTAGCCCTTCTCAGAGTACACCTGCCGGGTGTCGGCGCAGCTTCGCCCCGCTGTCGCCCCACCGGCACCGGGGCCCAGGGTGTGTGACAGGGCAGCCAGCATGCAGTGCACGACCAGCGGGTACCGGCCGAAGGACAGCCCGCCGCGGGGATCCATCTCTGTCTGTCACCTCTTTAAATCCAGCGGTTTATATCGTAGTCTGTCTATTGCCAAAAAGGAAAAGCAAGGCAAAAGTAGACACAATCGGCGTCACTTGTAGCCGACTACTGTTGTATGACTCATAGAGTTCTCATTTCATCTTGGTCAAAAATAAATAATCACAGTCTGCATAATATACGGTAATTAATAATTATCGCCTCAGTAAATCCTTTTCAGATAAATCCAGCTCCGGCTTGATTGAGGAGATGAGGACTGACATATGTTTTCTTTTTCTTTCTTCTTTTGTAGGTATAGCCTAACTATAATTTAGTCCTTCCCCACGAAGCTGATGCTGTGCATACAGTGAATACAGTGTGAGTATGAATGGGTCCTTCGCAGCATCTCTCTGTAGTTTGCAGCCTATCAGTCGCAGCAGAACAATGGACCAACAGGGAGGGAGGATGAGGAGGAGGAGGAGGGGAGAGCATCACAGGGCAGCAGCATGGGTTGGTGGTGTTGTTTCTTCAGGCATGGGGCATAGCAGTGAACCATCCCATAGCCAAGAGGGATGGGTCACGCCCAGGTCACGCCTCAGGACTTGCTAGAATTGGTTGCCAAGCAACCAACATTTAAGGTAAAAAATAACATAAAATAAAAAATCAGGAGAGACATTTGATCATCAAATTCAATGCTTGAAGCCAGATATTTTTTAAGACTAAAGTTGCTATATTTTGTGAAATGTGTCTAGTCCCTAAATGTTTAACTCAGTGGAAACACTCCTAATAAATATTATCTGTTCATTGGCTGGAGGTGCAGCTACCAAAGTCAAAGACAGAGCAGTTGACTGAAAGAAGCATCCGTCAATATTAGCATGACGGCTGATGAAATCATGTTTTGTGGGTAATAATATTTACTTAACACAAGGCTAAAGTAATAGCAAAAAGGCCTATATTGGAGTTTGTGATATTTGGAGATATATATTATACAGTACAGCCAAAAAAACAATAATGTCACCTTATCTTGTTCATCTGCTTCCACTCATGTGGGTACATCAATATACCGAGATCACATTTCAGACATTTCTCAAAATCCCCATCGATCGAGTTGCCCGCCTCTGATTTCTCTTTCATCACTCAAGCCACACACAACAAGACCTTGAAGACCAAGGAGCAATGCTTCGTCAACAGAGAATGAATCGGTCACCATGCCCGCTCTTCCTAGGCTAGGCCACTCGTCCAGGTTGCAACGGTCTACCCTGGGGGCGTCCTGGCAGGGATCCCCTGTCCGGGGCAGCAGAGGAGAACCAGGAGAAACTGGGTAACACACAAGAGCAAGGGTCTTCAACAGGGGGTCCGTTAACCCTGGGGGGGTCCTCAGAGTCACTACAGGGGGTCCCCCAAATCTTTGTGTGATAGAATCTTTTGTTTCTCCTTTTTTATATTAACCATTTGAACCTAGTGTCCGTAATCGAGAACTTTAGCCAAAAATAGCAGATCTACACGCTCACAACGCCTCGCGCTGCGAGGCGTTGTGAGCTTGTAGATGGGCTATGTTCAGCAAAGAGGTTTGGTGTAGTGGGGTAAAAGAGCAGACTAAGTAAAGAGTGAAAGGTCAAGTTTATTAGGTAATGACAGCTCAAGTGTTTAAATATCTGAAAACACAAATTGACATGAATCCAAAATACACTGATGATCGTGCTGTCAAACAATGAAACTATATAGAATCTATGAAAAGGTTGTGGGGGTCCCTGCTTCATCTCTCTCTCAACTAAGTGGTCCTTGGCCTGAAAACGTTGAAGACCCCCTGCACAAGAGGACATCATGAAGTGTGCCATGGTGACAAGAAAAGCATCATTAGAAGGGGTTAGGGAATATGGTGACCTGGGAAGAGAGCCCGGGGCAGACCAAGGGCCAGGTGGAGGGATTACATCTCTACACTGGCCTGGGAACGCCGCGGGATCCCCCAGGAGGACGTTGCTCTCAGGAGAGGGACGTTTAGAGCTAGCTCTCTGCTGGAGCTGCTGCCCCCCGACCCGACTCTGGATAAGAAGGTGAAGATGGATAGATGGATATAATAGGGATAGACGTAGATGTTTTAGGATAAATAGCTGACCACTCCCCTGCCCTTGTTTTTGTTGAGGTACAGTATAGGGATGGAAATCGGAATCGGCCAATATAAAAAATTGGCATGTATGATATCAAACCGGCCACTGCACAGCATGATGCTCATTAGCAAGTAGCAGCCAGTCTACTTAGTGGCAGCCTA